>NC_090340.1:52702837-53005488 GCF_035084215.1 Heptranchias perlo | reverse complement strand
CTTGGGCCGATAAGTGGCAAGTAACATTCGCGCCAGACAAGTGCCAGGCAATGACCATCTCCAACAAGAGAGAATCTAACCACCTCCCCTTGACATTCAATGGCATTACCATTGCTGAATCTCCCACCATCAACATCCTGGGGGTCACCATTGACCAGAAACTTAACTGGACCAGCCACATAAATTCTGTGGCGACAAGAGCAGGTCAGAGGCTGGGTATTCTGCGGCGAGTGAATCACCTCCTGACTCCCCAGAGCCTTTCCACTATCGACAAGGCACAAGTCAGGAGTGTGATATTGGGACAAAGGATCAGGATAATGAAACAGTTTGGGTAGAGATGAGGAATAATAAGGGGAAGAAAACACTAGTGGGCGTAGATAATAGGCCTCCTAATAGTTGCAACTCTGCTGGAAGAAGTATTAATCAGGAAATAGTCAGGGCATGTAATAAGGGAACAGCTATAATTATGGGGGATTTTAACTATCATATTAACTGGACAAATCAAATTGGGCAGGGCAGCCTTGAGGAAGAGTTTATTGAGTGTATTAGGGATGGATTTCTGGAGCAGTATGTAACTGATCCTACAAGGGGGAAAGCAACCTTGGACCTGGTCCTGTGTAATGAGCCAGGATTAATTAATAATGTCCTAGTCAAGGATCCCCTTGGAATGAGTGATCATAACATGGTTACATTCCATATCCAATTAGAGGGCGAGAAGGTTGGCTCTCAAACAAGCGTACTGAGCTTGAATAAAGGAGACTATGATGGTATGAGAGCGGAATTGATTAAAGTGGACTGGGAAAATAGATTAAAGGGTAAGACGGTACATGAGCAGTGGTGTTCATTCAAGGAGTTAATTTACAACTTTCAAAAAAATATATATTCCACTGAGGAAAAAAGGGTGTAAAAGAAATGACAGCCATCCGTGGCTAAGTAAAGAAATTAAGGACAGTATCTGACTAAAAACTAGGACATATAAGGTAGCCAAACTTAGTGGGAGGATAGAAGATTGGGAAGTCTTCAAAAGACAGCAAAAAGTAACTAAAGGATTGATTAAGAAAGGGAAGATCGATTATGAAAATAAATTAGCAAAAAATATAAAAACAGATAGCCAGAGTTTCTATAGTTATATAAAAAGAAAAAGGGTGGCTAAGGCAAATGTAGGTCCCTTAGAGGATGAGACCGGGAAATTAATGTGGGAAACATGGAAATGGCAAAAATGTTGAACAAATATTTTGTTTCAGTCTTTACGGTGGAGGACACTAAGAATATCCCAACACTGGACAAACAGGGGGCTTGAGGGGGGGAGGAGCTAAATACGATTAAAATCAGTAAGGAATTGGTACTCAGTAAAATAATGGGACTCAAGGCGGATAAATCCCCTGGACCTGATGGCTTACATCCGAGGGTCTTGAGGGAAGTGGCAGTAGGGATTGTGGATGCTTTGGTAATAATTTTCCAAAATTCTCTGGACTCGGCAAAGGTCCCGGCAGATTGGAAAACTGCTAATGTAACACCCTTATTTAAAAAGGGTAGTAGGCAGAAGGCTGGAAATTATAGACCAGTTAGCCTAACATCTGTGGTGGGTAAAATTTTGGAATCTATTATCAAGGAGACAGTAGCGGAATATTTGGATAAACATAATTTAATAGGACAAAGTCAGCATGGCTTTACGAAGGGGAAGTCATGTCTGACAAATTTGCTTGAGTTCTTTGAGGACATAACATGCAGGGTGGATAAAGGGGAACCAGTGGACGTAGTGTATTTAGACTTCCAGAAGGCATTCGACAAGGTGCCACACAAAAGGTTATTGCTCAAGATAAAGAATCACTGGATTGGGGGTAATATTCTGGCACGGGTGGAGGATTGGTTATCTAACAGGAAGCAGAGAGTTGGGATAAACGGTTCGTTCTCGGACTGGCAACCAGTAGCCAGTGGTGTTCCGCAGGGGTCGGTGCTGGGTCCCCAACTCTTTACAATCCATATTAACGATTTGGAGGAGGGGACCAAGTGTAACATATCAAAGTTTGCAGATGATACAAAGATGGGAGGGAAAGTGGAGAGTGAGGAGGACATAAAAAACCTACAGGGGGATATAGACAGGCTGGGTGAGTGGGCGGAGATTTGGCAGATGCAATACAATATTGGAAAATGTGAGGTTATGCACTTTGGCAGGAAAAATCAGAGAGCAAGTTATTATCTTAAAGGCGAGAAACTGGAAAATACTGCAGTACAAAGGGATCTGGGAGTCCTAGTGCAAGAAGATCAAAAAGTTAGTATGCAGGTGCAGCAGGTGATCAAGAAGGCCAACGGAATGTTGGCTTTTATTGCTCGGGGGATAGAATATAAAAACAGGGAGGTATTGCTGCAGTTATATAAGGTATTGGTGAGACCACACCTGGAATACTGCATACAGTTTTGGTCTCCATACTTAAGAAAAGACATACTTGCTCTCGAGGCAGTACAAAGAAGGTTCACTCGGTTAATCCCGGGGATGAGGGGGCTGACATATGAGGAGAGGTTGAGTAGATTGGGAATCTACTCATTGGAGTTCAGAAGAATGAGAGGCGATCTTATTGAAACATATAAGATTGTGAAGGGGCTTGATCGGGTGGATGCGGTAAGGATGTTCCCAAGGATGGGTGAAACTAGAACTAGGGGGCATAATCTTAGAATAAGGGGCTGCTCTTTGAAAACTGAGATGAGGAGAAACTTCTTCACTCAGAGGGTAGTAGGTCTGTGGAATTTGCTGCCCCAGGAAGCTGTGGAAGCTACATCATTGAATAAATTTAAAACGGAAATCGACAGTTTCCTAGAAGTAAAGGGAATTAGGGGTTACGGGGAGCGGGCAGGAAATTGGACATGAATTTAGATTTGAGGTTAGGATCAGATCAGCCATGATCTTATTAAATGGCGGAGCAGGCTCGAGGGGCCGATTGGCCTACTCCTGCTCCTATTTCTTATGTTCTTATGTGATGGAATACTCTCCACTTGCCTGGATGAGTGCAGCTCCAATAACACTCAAGAAGCTCGACACCATCCAGGACAAAGCAGCCCGCCTGATTGGCACCCCATCCACCGCCCTAAATATTCACTCCCTCCACCACCGGCGCACAGTGGCTGCAGTGTGTACCATCCACAGGATGCATTGCAGCAACTCGCCAAGGCTTCTTCAACAGCACCTCCCAACCCACGACCTCGACCACCTAGAAGGACAAGGGCAGCAGCACATGGGAACAACACCACCTGCACATTCCCCTCCAAGTCACACACCATCCCGACTTGGAAATATATCGCCGTCCCTTCATCGTCGCTGGGTCAAAATCCTGGAACTCCCTTCCTAACAGCTCTGTGGGAGAACCTTCACCACACGGACTGCAGCGGTTCAAGAAGGCGGCTCACCACCACCTTCTCAAGGGCAATTAGGGATGGGCAATAAATGCTGGCCTTGCCAGCGACGCCCACATCCCATGAACGAATAAAAAATATCCAAGAACTCTACTGAATGGGCCTAGTGGCAACATAGATTTTGACTACTTGTCATTATCTTATGGTCAAGTATTAAATCTGTTGCACATTTGCTGCAGGGAACAATAATTGCCAGATACAGGTTCAGTCTTTTCAAACTGATTGGTCTGCTAAAAAGTGGTGAATGCATCAGATGAGACTTGCTAATGATTTGCTTCCGTCAGGTTTGTCTATAATGGATTTAACATGAAAACTAGAAATTTAACAGGCAAACATAAAGGTTATTAAATTAAAAGCTTGTGAGGCTTCAAACAGTAACTTTACCTTGAAATTAGGAATTCTGTGATGAACTGGTCTTGGGAAGTTTGCCAAATTCTTTTCTTCCATATAATCCCAAACCTTCTGGCGAAAGTCCCATTTAGTGACACCTGGGAAGAATTTTTAAAAAATCTCAGTTCTGAAATATCATTCCAGGCTTACCGCTGGCTTATCTTTCTAACTGGTAGGAACAAAATGTTCAACAATCACTACATGAAGAATTTGTGTACTCTTCCCCCAGGGGCAGAATGTAAATAAAGGCAGCAGGTAAATTATATTTATGAGCTACAAAACTACTTCATAATCTGCTCTATACTTGTAGACTGAATTTTGATGGTTTATTTCTGAAACTGGCATTTTTGATTTGACTATGAAAACCAATTAGGTCCCGATTAGGGCGGCTTTTTAAACATTTTCTGGGCATGATCTTTCAATTGTTGCAATTACTTGACGGTTAGAATTGAAGTCTGAAATGCAACACCCTTCTTACACCCTCTGATTATGTTATTTTTCTACTCTGTAGTTGTGACAATCAGTTATTATACTCTCGTGACCACTGCACTCTCTCCCTGCATCTAAGGTGTCAGCTGTCGCACAGTTGGTAGCATTCTCATCTGAGTCAAACGGTTATTGGTTCAAGTCCCACTCCAGAGACTTGAGCACATAATCCAGACTGACACTCCAGTGCAGTACTGAGGGAGTGCTGCACTGTCGGGGGTGCTGGCTTTCAGATGAGTCATTAAACTGATGCCCCGTCTACCCTCTCAGGTAGTCATAAAAGATCCCCTGGCAGAAGAGCAGGGGTGCTCTCCCCAGTGTCCTGGCCAATATTTATCCCTCAACCAACATCACTAAAATAGATTATCTGGTCATTATCTCATTGCTGTTTGTGGGACCTTGCTGCGCGCAAATTGGCTGCCTTGTTTCCTACATTACAACAGTGACTGTACTTCAAAAGTACTTCATTGGCTTTAAAGCACTTTGGGACATCCTGAGGTCATGAAAGACGCTACATAAATTCAAGTCTTTCTTTCTTCTTTCTATCCACAGTAGTAGTTCTGAGTTCGATTCTTTTTACTCCCTCATCACATATTTTATGTGAAACCACAGGCCCAATAGAGAGAATTAAAGGCTGTAAATTGATTCCAGAATTTTGCAGATGTTCACATACCATTATAATTTATATTTCTTGGAGTTTCATTCTCACACAACATACCATCTTCTAAACCCCTTGACTGAATGAAAGTCTTGTTTCTAACTCCACATTATTCTTTATGAATACGTAATACTAATATATCAGAAGCACACAGAGCTTGACATCTCATCATTATCTGTACCGATAAACATGAGGAACATTACAGGCAATGTCAGATCAACCAACCAGTATTATCAGTAAACACGTTTATCTCATACTTTTCATATTTGTATGCATGCAAGAAATTCACATTTGAAAACAAAATATTTTGTTCTTGTCTATCAGACATTAACTTGTTGAAATCGGGAATAAAATAACTGTATATTATTTAGTCCTGTAATTAAGGCATATTTTTCAATTACTGTATCTTAAGTGTTCATGATCTTCAGATCAGGTACCAGGGATGAGGGACTTCAGTTGTGTGGATAGACTAGAGAAGTTGGGGTTGTTCTTCTTACAGCAGAGAAGGTATAGAAGGAGATTTGATAGAGGTGTTCAAAATCATGAACGGTTTTGACAGAGTAAATAAAGGAGAAACTGATTCCAGTGGCAGAAGGGTCAGTAACCAGCGGACACAGATTTAAGGTGATCGGCAAAAGAGCCAAAGGCGACATGAGGAAATAATTTTTTACGCAGTGAGTTGTGATGATCTGGAATGCACTGCCTGAAAGGGTGGTGGAAGCAGATTCAATAATAACTTTCAAAAGGGAATTGGATAAATACTTGAAGGAAACCAATTTACAGGGCTATGGGGAAAGGGCAGGGGAATGGAACTAATTGCTGGCACAGGCACGATGGGACAGATGGCCTCCTCCTGTGCTGTATCTATGACACTAAGTCATTACTCTCAGACTTTCAAATGAAGTCAATCATTTTATGTCTTACCAGCACCTCTAGTAAAGACTTTTTGGAATATTTAAATCTTTTGAATCAATATCATCCATTTATTATCTCCTTTCTTTCACCTCACCCCAAATTGTTTAGGCAAGATTTATTGCACCAATTGTCAAAAGCAGTTTTTAAATAAATAAAAATTATGAACTCGGACCCCTAACTGCAACATGCAGCCATAATCCCTGGATTTAAAAATGTTCAATGTAGCCAATGCTTTTAGTTGTCATCAACATTCAGCATTTTATTGCTGTACATAAATATTGTGAAGTATCATATTGCTCAACAGAGTTATTGTACACCAGGGAAACAAAACAGAACAAATGAGGTTGAAGATATGTTTGACTTTAAAAAGCCTACATGCTTCAAACTATGTCTCAGAAATATGTGGCAATCTTAAAAGTTTAAACAGAAATGTCATCTGAAACAGGATCAATTTATAGGTAAAATATTTAGTTCTTTTCAAGTTATCAAAAGATCTCCAAATGTGCAGTGTTTACAAAAACTCTGCCCAATGTTAGCTTCTTATCCCGGTACCAGCATGAACTGGCAATTATGCACACATCAGCAAAATCTGTCAAGGTTTGTGTGTGAGAATGTCAATCTCACTTTGTAAGAGTTGGATATCTTTGAAACAGACAGCTTGAAAAGTGACTTCTGCTAGTATAATAAGCTTGTGTATTAAATACACTTTCTCAGGTTCATAGCTGCAATTCTCCACCTGCTGAATTCACCATCTTCAGTTAAAGGTTTTTTGGGGAGAGCTCATCACTTTCAGTACACGGGGAACACTCTACTTTTGCACCTCAACAGAGGCCTCTTACCAGTTAACACCAGGGGTTGCTACTGCCAATTCCTTTGGCAGAAACAGGTGCCATGGCATCAGAAACCTTACAACAGGAATAAAATATTTGCAATTAAAGAATTTAAAAAGTGACTTTTGGTAAGTAATACAAATTAATTGTAACTTTGAAATCTATCAATGGTATTTTGTTGGTGCTGCAGCTTTGTGAGAAAGAGGAGGAGGAGCAAGACCACAATCCACGTAAATCCATGAGCAATACCACATGAGATCCATTATTACCAAAGATGTAGAGAATGAACATAAGGACACGATTTAAACTCAGTTCAGATGATATCTATAAGTCGCACGCTTCTCTCATCATTTTAACCCTCAAGTAAAAAGCACAGATGCACATTGAGCACCAGTGGATGATACAAAGCAAACCATCTGCATAAACCATGAATAAGGTATAATGGTTATGACTCGTGGGCTTAGTTTGTATAAGTCATTAGTCTCCCAAATGTATTCTCTTTATACAGGTAGAGTACAGATACAAAATAAACAATATTTGTTTGGAGCGATTTGCCAGCAGGGCTTATAAGGTGTACTGAGTTAACACCGGGGTTACTGGCAGCTGTGGACAATCCTTTTGAGAATTAAGTTTGATGAGTGAAAGTATAAGGTTTCAAAAATATTACCCAGATGTTGACTGGGAAAACAGTAGAGGGAAAATTATAGAGGAGCTCATAGTCCAGGACTGCTTTCTAACTACGTCATCAAACAGCACAGAAGGCAGCCATTTGGCCCATCTTGCCTGTGCCGGCTCTTTTAAAAAGCTATCCAATTAGCCCCACTCCTCTGCTCTTTCCCCATAGCCCTGCACTTTTTTCCTTTTCAAGTATATATCTCCCAAACCTGCGACCTCTACCACCTAGAAGGACGAGGCAGCAGGCACATGGGAACAACACCACCTGCACGTTCCCCTCCAAGTCACACACCATCCTGACTTGGAAATATATCGCCGTTCCTTCATCGTCGCTGGGTCAAAATCCTGGAACTCCCTACCTAACAACACTGTGGGAGAACCTTCACCACACAGACTACAGCGGTTCAAGAAGGAGGCCCACCACCACCTTCTCAAGGGCAATTAGGGATGGGCAATAAATGCTGGCCTTGCTAGTGACACCAACATTCCATGAATGAATAAAAAAGAAATCCTTTTTGAAAGTTATCAAATCTGCTTCCACCACTTTTTCAGGCAGTGCACTGCAGATCATAACAACACCCTGCATAAAAAAATGTCTCCTCATCTCCCCCAGGGTTCTTTTGCCAATTATCTTAAATAAATGTGTTACCAACCCTACTGCCAATGGAAACAGTTTCTCCCTATCTACTCTATCAAAACCCCTCATAATTTTGAACACCTCTATTAAATCTCCCCTTAACCTTTTCTGCTCTAAGGAGAACTATCCCAGTTTCTCTAGTCTCTCCACATAACCAAAGTCTCTCATCCCTAGTACCAGTCTAGTAAATCTCCTCTGTGCCCTCTCTAATACCTTGACATTCTTCCTAAAGTGTGGTGCCCAGAATTGGACCCAATATTTATAAAGTTTTACCTTTATGTGATCAGCAACTAGTCTGCACCGATACTGCAGTAATGAACCAGGTATGACACGTAAGATAGAAGAAGGATTTAGTGATAAAATCATTAGCAGTGAAGTGATCAGGAGGGCGTGTGTCAAAAGACAATGACACAAAAGTACTGGAGTTTAAAACAGCAGACTTCAAAGTAATGCAAAGTGAATTTAAAAAAGGTTAATTGGAACACCATCAGTGGGAGAAAAGTGGAACATTTTTGAAGTAAATTTGGTGTAGCTACAAACAGAATTAAGATTTCTGATAAGCTAATTATAAGGATATTACTGCCTTTGAGAGAATCGGCTCCAGCAGAACAATTTAAGCATCACTTCTACATTTAATATTTTGAAAACAAAATTACCAACAGCATAAACTACAGCACAAAACTTTACATAAAGCATCTTTACTCATTTACAATACGCAATGATCAACAACAATAACAACATTTTGCATTTACATAGCACCTTTAACGTAGTAGAACATCCCAAAGCACTTCACAGGAGCGATTATCAAACACCATTTGACACCGAGCCACAGAAGGAGATATTAGGGCAGGTGACCAAAAGTTTGGTCTAAGAGGTAGGTTTTAAGGAGCATCTCAAAGGAGGAGAGGTAGAGAGGCAGCAAGATATAAGGAGGGAATTCCAGAGCTTAGGGCCTAGGCAGCTGAAGGCACGGCCACCAATGGTGGAGCGGTTAAAATCGGGGATGCGCAAGAGGCCGGAATTGGTGGAGCGCAGAGATGGGGGGGTTGAAGGACATTACAGAGATCAATTGCAAGGTTTATTACTACATGATTTAAAAAAAACATAATTTAATGATGTTACACATGAGCATAAGCAAGATACTTAAAACATAAAACTTTGCCAAAACACACACGAACTGTACCAGGCTTTAACTTGATTGCAGGTTCCATGCTTTTATAAACTAATACAGAAAAGACAATAATTGGGTGTTTGTGCCTTTAAACTGGGATTGATTCCGCTAAAAGCGGTTTCACAGCGAGTAACGTAAATACACAAAGTAGCCAAGGAGCGATAGAATTCGCACAACAAGAACAAGCAGCAATCCCGAGCTCTGCTCTTTCCCCCCGCTGCTAATATATGTGTATCCACAGCTGCTACGGTGCAGCGTAGAGCCACAAATACTAGCGGCTTCACGCAGGCAACAAAATCCGAAACTGCACATTACTTCCGATTACTGGAAGCTGGAAACTGCAGCCATTAAACCTACTGCTACTTTACTGAATTATAAATCGTACAGACTGCAGGTATTCTGGACAAACGCAGGTCATCCTGAGTAAAAGCTTCCAACAGTTACAGCACAATGGTGAATGGATCGGTGAGAGTGTTGCCCACACATCACAACCTATCAAAGAGCTTTAAAAAAAATGCTTTGGTAGCCCCCCAAAAAAGCTGGCATCTCACACAGTCCTGAATATAAGCATAAACTGAAAACAAGTAGTTACACTGAAAATACAGTGGGATATTAGGGATGCCAACTCTGGTTGGGTGTATTCCTGGAGGTTTCATCACATGACTTCCAACAGTCAAACAGCTTTTTTTCCCCATCTCCAATATTGTTATAACTAATGAACAAAAGTGTTCAAAGAAAATGAAAAAAACCCAGAATTTTTTAATGCCCCTATGATTTTTGTCATTTGCTCACAACAGTGTCTAGGAGATTAATATTTAATTTCTGGAGACTCCAGAACAATCCTGGTGGGTTGGTAACCCTATGGTGCATGGACTTAAACTGCAGTGTACTCAACATTTATCACTTTTTATTGCAGCAAATAAAATACTAAAGAACACAAAAGCAACAAGGGATTTAGAAATTTGTTATGTACCTAGGATGAAAAAAAATCCATCAGGCCCATTAGCGCTTGCCCCATTTTATGCCGAACTCATCCCCTTTGGGAAAAGCAAACACACACAGTGGTCTATAGGCAATTCAGGAATCCTCAGTCAAAAATTACTCTTCATCCCCTTAAATGTAATCAGGTCAGCCTCAGGAGGTCCCAAACCCATTTGTTATTAACTGGAATAATCTTATTACCTTCTGCTGTGATCACGTCGTTTTTCAAATACACATCTAATGCCTTCTTGAAGGATTGCAAGGAGTCAATCCTTACTACCGCCTCTGAAATGCTATTCCATAGGTTAATGCCCTTAATAATTTTAAATACCTAAATCAGATCCCCTCTATATCGAAATGTCTAGAGTTAATCTAAAGCAAAGGCATGAAGTCTATCTTCATATTTCGATAGGCCAGAGGTCATCCTTATTGCTTTTTTCTGTACCTTCTCTAGTGCCGCAATATCCTTTTTGAGGTGGAGAGACCAAAATTGTACACAGTACTCTAGATTAGATCTCACTAAAGCCTTACACAATCATATTATTGTGGCCTTGATTTCATAGTGAATAGTCCAGGCAATACAGCTCAGGACCCTGTTGGTTTTGCCACTTTTAATAAACCCATTAGGTGCTATCAACCCAAATAAACTAACAAAAGTGCTCCTTTTTTAGAGGGGCACAACTAATAAACACCCAAATCATACAAAAAGATAAAGCAAACTTATCAAATTAAATAATAAGATTATTTGCAGTATCGACTATATAATCCCATCACTGCGGTGCCCACCGCTCGCGAAAGGCCTCAAGCGTACGTCACGTGTTCCTTCTCCAGGACCACCCCTGTTGGTTTTGGTTGCAGCCTCCTGACGCTGCACTTGAATTTTTAGGGAGTGGTCAATGAACACTCCCATGTCTTTCTCCCTAACTTACACTCACTCACACTGTAACCTACATTTCAATTCAACACATCTATGTGCATAACTGCACACTTAAGTATATTGACAAAAATTTGTCCCCTTCCCACATGCTCACATTAAAAGATGAGGCAGGACTGACAGGATTACATCACCCTCCAGAGATCCACCTCCTTTCTCCCCTGTGTAATATACACTTGCACGAGGCAGACATGCATTACTTGCCAGGACCGCACCCTGATGAAAGAGGGGTCCACGTTTCCATTTTCTGACTCGCCGTTTGCCGTTCAGAAACCAACAAATGTCACATCCAGGATCTGTTAAAGAAAAACACATCTCCAACTGGAAAGGCCTGGTCTCCGTCCCCCATGGAATGGCAAGGTGCCATTCCAAAATTCCTTCACCTCCTTCACCCCCTAGGGTGCAGACATCCAGGAATGTTGGAAGTAGTGTAGGTACCTGCCCTCTTTACACTAATGGCACCGTTGACATGCACACTGCACAGGTGGGTGGAAGTCCCACCCTGCAGAACTTCTGGCGATGCAGTGGTTTAATCAGAACTTCCACAGGCTTTACCTCTAAGTAGTGAACAGCACAGCCCATTTTTCAGACATATGAGAAGCAGACACATTTTCTTGTTGGTATGGATACAGTTGATGGGTCACGCAAGATCAGCATTCCAAAAATGAAGAATGTATTTAAATTGTACCACAGAAATAAGATAAATGATTTCAGGGTTTTACTTGAAGTTGTTGTTGATCATTCTGAATGGAGAAATGATTATACTGGTTGACCCTAGAGTGTACATGATGCAAAAGTTTAGCATTGAGTAATATTTCTAAATGAAAAGAACAATGGCACAATAATTTGAAATGAAACATTAAAGAGTGATTTTACTTACCTACTCATACCATGTCTAATGAAGTTAATTCTTGCAAAGATAATAGTTGGAAACACATTTAAAGAGCTGAAAGAAAGATGGAAACAATTATCTAAAGCAATTGAATATGGCATTATTTACATGCAAAGTTTAATTGCTACCTGCTGCAATTTGCACAATGTGAGGAAAGCCAAACACCAAGTTCTCACTCTGCAATAAAAAACATGATATGCTCTTAAAGAATGTTTTATTTTTGTACCCATTCAAGACTGTCATTCTAAAGAGGTTATGTATGCAATGGGTAATTGGGAAAGGAGCCGAGATCCTACATGATGCCACTTTTTCTTTGCCCTGATGAGTTGTGCCAATGGTTGAGAAGGCTGGATTCCTATTATTACTGGTGTTGCAAAGTCAAGCGGAGAGCCAAAGGATAAGTTTGAAGAAGGTCAGTCTGTGGTATCCAGGTTATGTATTAAGTCACAAAGAGAAGTCTTCTGAGAGTTTCTGTTCTCTGATGTCCTTTGTAGCTGTCAGCAAGGACTCCTCTGTCCTGATGTTCTGCTCTTTGGAGTTCAAGATCCTCCCCAGAGCCAGTGCTTCCTCTTAGGCCATGTCAAACTGCAGCTCTTCCTGGATGGCAAAGTTGTTCTGGATGGCAAAGTTGTGATGGGAACAGCAGATTATCATAATTCTGGAGGCCCTATTTGGCATATACTGTAGATCCCCACTCAACCTGTCCAGATAGTGAAAGTACACTTTCAACACCCCATTGGTCCTCTCAATCACCAGCCCAGTAGCTGCCTATACTTTGTTGTGCTGTTCCTCTACTTCAGTTCAGAATAGTTGGATCAACAGGTAACAGGGAATATGCCTTGTCACCCAGTAGCCACCCTTGCATATGGTTTTCTTCCTTGAAGAGGTCTGGGAGGGCCAAATGAAGGAGGATGAAAACATCATGGCAACTTCCTGCAAATTGGTTGTTAACATGAGGGATCCTCTGAGTGGTGTGCACACTCTTGGAGTGGAATCCTTTCCCATTCACATAGGTGAGAGGGTGCTCTGTGGACACCTTCAATGTGAAGTGGGTGCCATTGATGACACCCTGGATCTAGGTGAAGTCAACAACTGTATGGCCCTGTCTCTCTGCTGCCTCACTGGGATGCCAAAGCTTATGAAATAGGTTGCTGTGCTGTAAAGGGCGTTAGTGACCCAGCAAATGCAGGCTTGTACTGCTCTGTGGCTTATCTTGGTTAGGTCCCCTGAGGCTGCCTGAAAGGAGCCTGAGCAACAAATAAAAAAACACGGGTGGAAAAGGTGTTTTCAAACTGCTAAAATCACTAACCAAACTTTACGAACTCTTCAAAGCTGACAAACTCCCCACTTCCACTTTGATCAGGTGATACAGGCAACTCCTGCGCTTTTTAGTCTTAATTACCCTGAATGCAATATCTGGGTAAAACGAGGAAACTCGCATATACAATGCCATTGACTAATGTGCAACCGAATGAAAATGTGGCCGGCAGGGACTGAGCAGGTGGTTAACAGAAAGTCTCAAAAAGCATGAGGAAACTCAGGGTAAGCGTTTTAAAGCCACACTAGCGGTAGAATCAACCCACTTGAATTTCCTCACTAAAAAAAGGTATTGCACTGTTCCAGCTAATGCGCCGAAAAAGTTGAGGAAACTCACCTCCATTGTTTGTCAAAGTGACGCGCGAGACACTTTTAATTTATAAGTCAAAAACATGCACGGTGACCTAAGAAAGGGAAACTAAATACATACAGCAAAAATATTGTGGTGCAGCAGATACATCTACTGGAGCACAGTAATACTCTGATAGGCCACCAAGATATAAGAGTCTCAGCCAAGACTACAGCCAATGGAGGATGGGCTGTCCTTGTCTGTTCCATAAAGTTAGCCTGCTGAAATATTCCCCAATGTGACATTGCAATCTTTCTAATCTGTTTTTATCTCAGTAGCAAACATCTATTCACCCCTTCTCTATGTTAGGATCATTTCATAATTTAATGATATCCCCTCCTATTTCCAAGAACCTACCGTTAAAAGCTATTATGTAACTATAAAAGTAATGGGGCTAAACTTTTTTTGGTTCCAGTGTATGTTTCAGCCCTAAATGGGAAACTTCTGTTCCATGTTAAAATTAAATTTGGAAGCAAGACTACAAATGAGTCTGAGGGTACTAAACTGTTTCAACTAGCTGTGTGTTATACTTGGCTGCTGGTCACTACAGCTGATGTTGAATATTCATTCCCTACCCATGGCAGACTTTCAAATGACACACAAAGAAATTTGATAAAAGGCAATGTCAAATTGTTTATAATGATGAGATTTAGTAAGGATTATCTAATTGCTGAACCGAAGGAACAAATGCAAGTAAATTTGATGGCTTGTGAAGTCGTTGCTTATTTAATAAATTAGTTTCACATTTGTTTTAATGCTTCTCTATGCTGTAATTGTAGACAGTATGTGGTACATCCATTTTGGTGGCGAGGGAACATGCTTAGCTCTGAGAAATTGTCCAACATATTTGATTAAATAACTGTGCATATTTATAATAACCTGACCATGAAACCAATGGTCAGTTTTCTTTTTACTCATTGGTTATACTGTTTAAGTCTCTGTGTTTTTTTCATCTTTCTAACTTTTTTTTCTACTTTTGTTATGCTTTAATTATTCACCAATCAAATTGTGCAAAAACCTTTCTCCCCAGTCACATTCTACCAAAAAAAAAATGTTCACAATACTGCTGGCATGTTAGTCCTTCATCCAGCCCACTACATGCCCCTAAAAATAAAAGTTAACACATAAATATTCATGAGAAATCATAATTTGGCTCCAATACCTTCACCCCATCCTCTACAATGAGCGTAGCCAGCCTCTCAACATCCTGGACTTTGGTACAACTTCCCCTCCATATTCGATTTAATTTGATTATTAGTCCCTTGTCAAAAGGAAGCAGTAATTTTATTCAATTGGACCTGTATATATTCAGGTAAAAAGAGACAAAAAAATTCTGGTTTTTTGCATATCTGTTAGTCTTTGAAATGCAACAGTTTAATTAAAAGGAAGACCTTTGAATAAAACAGTATTGGAACTGACTGCAAAATTAAAGGCAAGTTGTGTAAAGTGAGGAAAAAATAATAAAAGACACTTACATTGATATAGCGTCTTTCATATCCTCAGGATATACCAAAGTGCTTCACAGTCAAGTGTAGTCACTGTTATTTTTCAGGAAAATGCAACAGCATGTGTGCTCACAGCAAAGTCCCACAAACAGCAATGAGATAAACGACAGTTAATGTGTGTTGGTGACGTTGGTTGAAGGATGAATGTTGTCCAGGACACTGGAAGAACTCCCTTGATCTTCTTCGAATATTGCCATGGGTTCTTTGGCGCCCACCTGAACTGACACCCCGGAGCTCAGTTTAACGTCTCATTCAAAGGACAGCACCCTCTGACAATGTAACACTCCCTCATTGCATTGAAGTGTCAGGTTAGATTATGTACTCAACTCCAGGAGTGAGGCTTGGTCCACAATTTTCTCACTCATAGGTGGGAGTGCTACCACTGAGCACTGTACAGTATGTATGTGAAGGAAGATTGGGAGATTGAAATAGCTATAGGGAATGGCAGGGATGTACATTCTAATAAATACAAATATATATGAATGATTTAGATTCTACATTCTCTGTTTCTCAAGCTCATCTATTCTATCTCTAATTATTACAATGCAAGTATATGAAGTGAATGAGGTGCACAGAATTATGTACTTAATATTAGAGATGCGAATAAGAAAGAAAAGAAAGAAGTAGCATTTATATAGCGCCTTTCATGACTTCAGGATGTTCCAAAGCACTTTACAGACCATGAAGTACATTTGAAGTGTAGTCACCATCGTACTGTAGTGAAATGCGAATTTGCGAACAGCAAGGTCCCACAAAAAGCAATGAGATAAATGACCAGATAATCTGTTTTTAGTGGTTATGTTACTGGACTAGTAATCCAGAGACCTGGACTAATAATCCGGAGTCATGAGTTCAAATCCCGCCACGGCAGCTGGGGAATTTAAATTCAATTAATTAAATTCAATTAATTAAATAAAACCTGGAATTAAAATACTAGTATCAGTAATGGTGGCCATGAAACTACTGGATTGTCGTAAAAACCCATCTGGTTCACTAATGTCCTTTAGGGAAGGAAACCTGCCGTCCTTACCCGGTCTGGCCTATATGTGACTCCAGACCCACAGCAATGTGGTTGATTCTTAATTGCCCTCTGAAATGGCCCAGCAAGCCACTCAGTTGTAAAATCTTGCTAAAAAAAGTCACAATAAGAATAAAACCGGACGGACCAGCCAGCATCGGACCACTAGGCGCCGGACAAGACAAAGGCAAAACAAGCCCAGTCGACCCTGCAAAGTCCTCACTAACATCTGGGGACTTGTGCCAAAATTGGGAGAGCTGTCCCAGACTAGTCAAGCAACACCCTGACATAGCCATACTCACAGAATCATAACTTTTAGCCAACGTCCCAGACTCTTCCATCACCATCCCTGGGTATGTCCTGTCCCACCGGCAGGACAAACCCACCAGAGGCGGCGGTACAGTGATATACAGTCAGGAGGGAGTGGCCCTGTGAGTCCTCAACATTGACTCTGGACCCCATGAAATCTCATGGCATCAGGTCAAACATGGACAAGGAAACCTCCTGCTGATTACCACCTACCGCCCTCCCGCAGCTGATGAGTCAGTCCTCCTCCATGTTAAACACCACTTGGAGGAAGCACTGAGGGTAGCAAGGGCACAGAATGTACTCTGGGTGAGGGACTTCAATGTCTATCACCAAGAATGCCTCGGTAGCACCACTACTGACCGAGCTGGCCGAGTCCTAAAGGACATAGCTGCTAGACTGGGCCTGCGGCAGGTGGTGAGCGAACCAACACGAGGGAAAAACCTACTTGACCTCGTCCTCACCAATCTACCTGTCGCAAATGCATCTGTCCATGACCAGTATTGGTAGGAGTGATCACCACACAGTCCTGCTGGAGACAAAGTCCCGCCTTCGCACTGAGGACACCATCCAAAATGTTGTGTGGCACTACCACCGTGCTAAATGGGATAGATTCAGAACAGATCTAGCAGCTCAAAACTGGGCATCCACGAGGCGCCGTGGGCCATCAGCAGCAGCAGAATTGTATTCCAGCACAATCAGTATTCTCATGGCCCGGCATATTCCTCACTCTACCATTCCCAACAAGCCAGGGGATCAACCCTAGTTCAATGAGGAGTGTAGATGAGCATGCCAGGAGCAGCACTAGGCGTACCTAAAAATGAGGTGCCAACCTGGTGAAGCTACAACTCAGTACTACATGCATGCTAAACAGCGGAAGCAACATGCTATAGACAGAGCTAAGCGGTTCCACAACCAACGGATCAGATCAAAGCTCTGCAGTCCTGCCACATCCAATCGTGAATGGTGGTAGACAGTTAAAGAACTAACAGGAGGAGGCTCTGTAAACATCCCCATCCTCAATGATGGCAGAGTTCAGCACGTGAATGCAAAAGACAAGGCTCAAGCATTTGCAACCATCTTCAGCCAGAAGTGCCGAGTGGATGATCCATTTTGGCCGCCTCCCGATATCCCCACCATCACAGAAGCCAGTCTTCAGCCAATTTGCTTCACTCCACGTGATACCAAGAAACGGCTGGGTGCACTGGATACAGCAAAGGCTATGGGCCCCGACAACATCCCGGCTGTAGTGCTGAAGACTTGTGCTCCAGAACTAGCTGCACCTCTAGCCAAACTGTTCCAGTACAGCTACAACACTGGCCAGTACAGCTACAACACTGGCATCTACCCGACAATGTGGAAAATTACCCAGGTATGTCCTGTCCACAAAAAGCAGGACAAATCCAATCCGGCCAATTACCGCCCCATCAGTCTACTCTCAATCATCAGCAAAGTGATGGAAGGTGTCGTCGACAGTGCTATCAAGCGGCACTTACTCACCAATGCTCAGTTTGGGTTCCGCCAGGACCACTCGGCTCCAGACCTCATTACAGCCTTGGTCCAAACATGGACAAAAGAGCTGAATTCCAGAGGTCAGGCGAGAGTGACTGCCCTTGACATCAAGGCAGCATTTGACCGAATGTGGCACCAAAGAGCCCTAGTAAAACTGAAATCAATGGGAATCAGGGGGAAAACTCTCCAGTGGCTGGAGTCATACCAAGCACAAAGGAAGATGGTAGTGGTTGTTGGAGGCCAATCATCTCAGCCCCAGGACATTGCTGCAGGAGTTTCTCAAGGCAGTGTCCTAGGCCCAACCACCTTCAGCTGCTTCATCAATGACCTTCCCTCCATCATAAGGTCAGAAATGGGGATGTTCGCTGATGATTGCACAGTGTTCAGTTCCATTCGCAACCCCTCAGATAATGAAGCAGTCCGAGCCCGCATGCAGCAAGACCTGGACAACATCCAGGCTTGGGCTGATAAGTGACAAGTAACATTCGCGCCAGACAAGTGCCAGGCAATGACTATCTCTAACAAGAGAGAGTCTAACCACCTCCCCTTGACATTCAATGGCATTACCATCGCCGAATCCCCCACCATCAACATCCTGGGGGTCACCATTGACCAGAAACTTAACTGAACCAGCCATATAAATACTGTGGCTACAAGAGCAGGTCAGAGGCTGGGTATTCTGCAGCGAGTGACTCACCTCCTGACTCCCCAAAGCCTTTCCACCATCTACAAGGCACAAGTCAGGAGTGTGATGGAATACTCTCCACTTGCCTGGATGAGTGCAGTTCCAACAACACTCAAGAAGCTCAACACCATCCAGGACAAAGCAGCCCGCTTGATTGGCACCCCATCCACCACCCTAAACATTCACTCCCTTCACCACCGGCGCACAGTGGCTGCAGTGTGTACCATCCACAGGATGCACTGCAGCAACTCGCCAAGGCTTCTTTGACAGCACCTCCCAAACCCGCGACCTCTACCACTTAGAAGGACAAGAGCAGCAGGTAGATGGGAACAACACCACCTGCACATTCCCCTCCAAGACATTATCCCGACTTGGAAATATATCACCGTTCCTTCATCGTCGCTGGGTCAAAATCCTGGCACTCCCTTCCTAACAGCACAGTGGGAGATCCTTCACCACATGGACTGCAGCGATTCAAGAAGGCGGCTCACCACCACCTTCTCAAGGGCAATTAGAGATCGGCAATAAATGCCGGCCTCGCCAGCGACGCCCATATCCCATGAATGAATAATAAAAAAAAATGTTGATTGAGGGATGAATGTTGGCCAGGACACCGGGGAGAATTACCAGCTCTTTATCAAATAGTGACATGAGTTCTTTTACATCCACCTGAGATAGCAGACAGGGCCTTGGTTTAACATCTCATCTGAAAGCCGACACCTCCAACAGTGCTGCACTCCCTCAGTACTGCACTCGAGTGCCAGCCTAGATTATGTGCTCAAGTCTCTGGAGCACAGCTTGACCCACAACCTTGTGACTCAGAGCGATGTGTGTTCAATACATTGTTATTTATTTATGTAAATACAGTATATTACATCCACAATTGATTGATGTAACTTTGGTATGTAAAGGGCACAGATTTATTTTTCCATTTATCTACCTTCTGTGTGTCAGAAGCACACTATTTATTTATGTCACTAATTATAATTATTTTATCTGGGTGCAATGTAATGGGATATCCACAAGGTAGTTAATTAAAAGGCTGCAGAACTCACCAAAGTAAATCAGTCGTGCACTAAAATCCTTTAATAGTCAAATCCTGATAAGTGAATAAGTATATGGCCAAGTAATATATTTGGATTAGGAATGTGGTTGACTCAGAATCTCCAGTGACTTCACATAAAATAGTTGATTTCTGCTGGCTATTTCGGCATTCATTCAGTGCTCCAAACAAAAAACAGCAGAAAACATTTACTTTAAAAAGGTATATTTTACACAGAATAGTTTAGGGTTCGAGAACATATTGCCTTATCCAGATGAAATTTGACAATGGATTGACTGTTCAATGTGCTAAGGATTAGAGACCTGATAGCTGGGGAACATTTTATGCTTGGAAAAGGATTATGTGTTTTTATGTTGTGCTTGGATCAGGAATTCTCTATAATTGGAGTGAACTGAACATGGTTGGATGCCTTAGAATTCCATACTTAAACAGCTATGCATTTACTTGTATTTGATTGTCAATAATTATACCCTTCTGAGGGGAAGCTATTAACTCATAAGATACTGGAGTTTATTTGCATTAATATCCTTCCTGTCTTACTGGAAGAAAAGTGAGTTGGAGTATGATTGACTCTTAGAATTGAGGGATGCAATTTAATATTTGCTTGACAGCAGATTTTCTGCTTGGATAGCATCTCTACAGAGTCTTTCACTATTGATCGTACTGCTCATTTTCAGCAGATACTTTAAATTATTCCTTTCAAATTGAAATTCTTCCTTCCGCCATGTGGTCAAACCTTGTGTCAATACTGGCTTTAAAAAATGAAGTACATAGAAAAGCTCTTGTAGACTTCATGGATTTCAAGCCAATTCTGGGTAGATTGCAAGATTTTAGCCAAGGCATTGGCATCAAGATGACAGAAAATCATGTCAACACCTGTACACTGGAGCCAAGTGCATTTTATATAAGATCAACATGCCTTTAATAACATCCATAAGGTGCCTGATCATAAAAGTATTAATGTGAAGGCTTATTGCTCAGTGCTGGTGGTCTCCCTGTATGCTGAAACAACCTTTGATAGGATTGAATGGAGCTTTTTATTATGGATCCTTGAACAAGTCTGAGTTTTGAAAGAGGTTTGTTTAGTGGATTAAAATATTATATGGTGGATGTATGTCCACAGTAATGCCAGCAAAGGTTACAAGCAAGCTCCACAACTCTTACAGGGGAACAAGGAAAGGGATCACTGGTTAAAACTGACTGTGGAACCATTTGCATGTGTTTTTAAGCAAAAGCATTGTCCTGGTGGTGTAAGAGAGGAGAAACCCAGCAAATACAATGAATAAATAAGCAATATATCCATTTGGCATATCATAGTTGGCTGGAGTCCCTACATTCTCCCTGCTATATTCAACAAATTTTGTTTATAAGCATTGAGATCCAATGGGTTATTCAATATGCTTAGTTGAAAGCTGTGGCTCTATCAAGAACCTGTTTTACTTGGGCTATGTAAATGTGCTTTTAGGAGCTAGTGTGACAAAAAATGTAACATGTTTGTCTACAGCTTAGCTTGGTATTTTAAAAAATCTGCCATGGTATAGAAGGGAAAAAAAAGACACAGCTTCAACCGCAGAAGAATTTTCCAACACATCTTGTTATATCTTGTTTCAATAATTTGTCAGTTATTCTGAACAACAAGTGTTTGGGGTAGGGGCCAAACCACTGAATTCAAATAGAAGCATTCTGTGTGATTTATTCAAATATGTGTTCAACTGGCAGCTCCTATTGAATGGGCAGATAGTCTGTCTGGAGCCTTCGAAGAGAATCTATCTGGAGCTAAAATTGAGCTGTCTGTTTTGCTCATTTATTTGGGGCACATGGAAAGAAGATAAGAATTTAACTGGTTAAATTTCATTGTCATAAGACTCGGGGTGGGCAGGATTTACCTGACCTCTTTAAGGCTATTTGTCCTTCCGACTCAGACATTTTCCACTATTTTCTCCCTAGATTACCTGGTAAGAGCTGGAAAAAGCAAAAATCACTCCTGAGTCTTCTGAGTACTGCATGTTGTATGGAAGACTAACAGGTGAGTCTTTACATGCTATTTTAGAAGTAGATCATTGCGTCTTTCAAAGGATGACACATAGTATCATAATAGGTACAGCTCAGGAGGCGACCATTCAACCCATCGTGCCTGTGCTGGCTCTTTGAAAAAGCTATCCAATTAGTCCCACTCCCATACTCTTTCCCCATAGCCCTGTAAATGTTTTCCCTTCAAATATTTATCCAATTCCCTTTTGAAAGTTACTATTGAATATGCTTCCACCACCATTTCAGGCAGTTCATTCCAGATCATTACAACTCGCTGTGAAAAAAAAACTTCCTCATGTCGCCTCTGGCTCTTTTGCCAATCACGTTAAATCTGTATCCTCTGGTTACCGACCCTTCTGCCATTGGAAACAGTTTCTTCTTATATACTCTGTCAAAACTGTTCATGATTTTGAACACCTCTATAAAATCTCCCCTTAACCCTCTCTGCTCTAAGGAGAACAACTCCAGCTTCTCCAGTCTCTCCAGATAACTGAAGTCCCTTATCCCTGGTACCATTCTAATAAATCTCTTCTACACCCTCTCTAAGGCCTTGACATCCTTCCTAAAGTGTGATGTCCAGAATTGAACACAATACTCCAGTTGAGGCCTAACCAACATTTTATAAAGGTTTAACATAACTTCCTTGCTTTTGTACCCTAAGCCTCTATTAGTAAAGCCTACGACCCCATATGCTTTTTTAACAGCCTTCTCAACTTGTCCTGCCACCTTCAAAGATTTGTGTATGTGCACCCCCAGGTCTCTCTGTTCCTGCACCCCCTTTAAATTGTACCATTTAGTTTATATTGCCTCTCCTCATTCTTCCTACCAAAATGCATCACTTCACACTTCTCTGCATTAAATTTCATCTGCCATGTGCCTGCCCATTACACTAGTCTGTTTATGTCCCACTGAGGTCTGTTACTATCCTGCACATTGTTTACTACATTTCTGAGTTTCATCTGCAAACTTTGAAATTATACCCTGTACACCCAAGTCCAGGTCATTAATATATATCAAAAAGAGCATTGGTCCCAGTACTGACCCCTGGGGAACACCACTGTATACTTCCCTCCGGTCTGAAAAACAACCATTCACCACTACTCTTTGCTACTGTGCCCTAGCCAATTTTTTAGCCATGCTGCCACTGTTCCTGTAATCCAATCGGCTTTAATTTTGCTAACAAGTCTATTATGTGGTACTTTATCAAATGCTATTTCTAAGTCCATATACACAACATCAACAGTACTACCCTCATCAACCCTCTCCATTATTTCATCAAAGATCAATTTAGTCAAACACAATTTTCCTTTAACAAATCCATGCTGACTTTCATTTACCAACCCATACTTTTCTAAGTACCAATTAATTTTGTCCCGTATTATTGTCTCTAAAAGTTCCCCCACCACTAATATTAGGCTAACTGGCCAGTAATTGCCAGGTTTATCCCTTTCCCCTTTTTTGAACTGGGTGTAACATTTGCAATCCTTCAGTCCTCCAGCATAATCCCCATATCTAAGGAGGATTGGACGATTGTGAGCAGAGCCTCCATAATTTCCACCCTTACATCCCTCAGTAACCTACAATTGCATACCATCTGGACCGGGTGACTTTTCTACTTTTGAGTACTGACAATCTTTTAAGTACCTCCTCTTTATCTATTTTTATCCTATCCAATATTTCTACTACCTCCTCCTTTACTGCTACAATGGCAGCATCCTCTTCTCTAGTGAGGACGGATGAAAAGTATTCATTTGGTACCTCAGCCATGCCCTCTGCCTCCACAGATCCCCTTTTTTGTCCCTAATTGGTCTCACCCTTTCAATATTGATATGTTTATAAAAGACTTATGGGTTCTCTTTTATGTTAGCCACTAATCTATTCTTACACTCTCTCTTTGCCCCTCTTATTCCCTTTTTAGATCTCCTCTGTACTTTCTGTATTCAGCCTGGTTGTCTACTGTATTATGAACCTTACATTCATCATAAGCCTCCTTTTTCTGTTTTATTTTAATCTCAATATCTTTAGTCATCCAGGGAGCTCTAGCTTTGGAGGCCTTTCCTTTCTTCCTTGTAGTGATGTGTCTACTCTGTACCCAAACCAACTCCTCCTTGAAGGCCTCCTATTGTTCAATTACTGTTTTGTCTACCAATTTTTGATTCCAATACGCCTGGGCAAGATCCCTTTTTAACTCACTGAAATTTGCCCTCCTCCAGTTTCACATTTGATTGTTCCTTGTCCTTTTCCATAACTATTCTAAACCCAATGATATTATGATCACTGTTCCCCAAATGGCCCCCCACTGAAACATACTCCACCTGCCCCACTTCATTTCCCAGATCCAGCGGTCTTTCCTTCCTGGTTGGGCTGGAAACACAATGGGCGCTAAATTGAGCCGTGTAGTGGCGTTGTTTCGGCGCTACACGACCTCTCCAACATCCAAGACGGCACCTTGGCTGCGCACGCACGCTTCCAGTGTGACGTGCGCCGGACGCCATCTTGGTATAGGAGTTAGCCCAGGTGCAGATAAGGGATGCGGGAAGCATGCAAAGTAGGGAGAAAATGGCTACAATCAGTGTGCAATGCTGATTTAAAGTGATAGACGCCATTTTAGGACTTAACGCTCAACTCAATGCACACTCTTAACCCCAACCATCTGAACGTGTCTTAGAGTGCATGGAGGACCCTCACCAGCGCTATTTAAAGGGACCATGCAGGATTTACAGGTTAGTGGCTGGATTATTGCTTTTGGCTGCTGAGACATTTGTAACTGTTTTTGGAAGTCTCCTATACTTGAATACTAGGACTAGGAGATATAGCCTAACATTTAGAGCCAGGATGTGCAGGAGTGAAGTTAGGAAACACTTCTACATGCAAAGGGTAGGAGAAGTTTGGAACATCCTTCTGCAAATGGCAATTGATGCTAGCTCAATTGTGAATTCTAAATCTGAGATTGATAGATTTCTGTGAACCAAGGGTATTAAGGGATATGGGGCTAGGGCGGGTATATGGAGTGAGGTCACAGGTCCACCATGATCTCGTTGAATGGCAGAACAGGCTCAAGGGGCTAAATGCCACTGCCACTTGCTGCCTCCTGATATGTGCCACCTTCTCCTGCAAGAAAGCGGGACGTGTGTCTGGGTGATGTGCCTGTCATGGTTGAATAGCTGCCAGTGTTCGTGGCCTGTGAGTTGTGGGTGGGCGGCTTGCAACAGTGGTAATGTGTAAGATTGCGAGGAAGCATCTGGTTGGAAGAATTCAGTACCGATGGAAAGAGTTTGTCGGTATGTGGGTGATGGGGGGTGTAGTGCATGGTGCAGTTGGTAGGAGATGCCACTTGACAGTTAACCTCACTTACCTTGACCACACATATCAAAGCATTGAACTTCTTCCTGCACTGCATCCATGTTCATGATGCTGTGCACCTGGCATTGACTTCGTCCCCCGCTGCCTCCCACTGCCTTTTAGATATATGTCTGGAGGGCCTCTTGCCCCTCCCCCCGCAGATATCGGATGACCCTCCTTCAGTCCACCTCTTGCATCAGCAGAGATCCTTGGTGCACACACTCTCACAGGCCTGGTACCAACTCAGATCGGTAGATTGGTGAGGTCTGGCGTGCAGATTGGTGCATGTGGGATTTAGTAGTGTGCAACCTTTATTCAATGTTTTAACATAGTTCATCAGTGTGTAAATATAGGAATGGGACCTGCATCTGTGTTTTATGTGTGCAATGCCTGATCTCTATTCAAACTCCATGTAGACAGTAGACTGTTATTTTCAGCAAATAACAGGTACCAGCTAACTTTAAGAGATTTCTAAGAAACATCCTCCCTTTAAGAGATTGGGCTCTCCCTGCTGGTGGAAAGTGTGAATTGCATTGATTCCAGTGCAAGGACATAGGAACATAGGAACAGGAGTAGGCCATTCAGCCCCTCGTGCCTGCCCCGCCATTCGATAGGATCATGGCTGATCTGTGATCTAGCTCCATATACCTGCCTTTGGCCCATATCCCCTAATACCTTTGGTTACAAAAAGCTATCAACTCAGATTTAAATTTAGCAATTGAGCTAGTAGCAATTGCCGTTTGCGGAAGAGAGTTCCAAACCTCTACCACCCTTTGTGTGTAGAAATGTTTTCTAATCTCGCTCCTGAAAGGTCTGGCTCTAATTTTTAGACTGTGCCCCCTACTCCTAGAATCCCCAACCAGCGGAAATAGTTTCTCTCTATCCACCCTATCCATTCCCCTTAATATCTTATAAGCTTCGATCAGATCATCCCATAACCTTCGAAACTCTAGAGAATACAACCCCAATTTGTGTAATCTCACCTCGTAACTTACTCCTTGAAGTCCGGGTATCATTCTAGTAAACCTACGCTGCACTCCCTCCAAGGTCAATATGTCCTTCCGAAGGTGCGGTGCCCAGAACTGCTCACAGTACTCCAGGTGCGGTCTAACCAGGGTTTTGTATAGCTGCAGCATAACTTCTGCCCCCTTGTACTCTAGTCCTCTCGATATAAAGGCCAGCATTCCATTAGCCTTCTTGATTATTTTCTGCACCTGTTCATGACACTTCAATGATCTATGTACCTGAACCCCTAAGTCCCTTTGGACATCCACAGTTTTTAACTGATTGCAGGTTAGAACTCAGGCCGGCTGAAACTCTCGTCCTGCCTGCACAAGGGTCATTGGGTGCGGGGTAATAGCGCATCACTCTACACGCGGCCAAAAACGGCCATTATCCAATTTTCTCCCTCACTGTTCCAGAAAGTTCTCCATTTCAGGAATTCCTCCCCCTCTTTGCCCTTTATACTGTTACTGTCCCAATCTATATTGAGATAATTGAAGTCCCCTATTATCACTACTCTATAATTCTTACATCTTTCTGTAATTTGCCTGCAAATTTGCTCCTCTATCTCCTTCTCACTATTTGTTGGCCTATAGTATACACCCAGTAGCATAATAGTTCCTCTATTGTTTCTTAATTCTAACCAAATAGATTCTGTCTTTAACCCCTCAACTACATCATCTCTTTCCAGTGCTATAATTGTTTCTTTGATCATTACTGCCTCCCCCACCCCCTCCTTTCCTTCTTTCCCTATCTTTCCTGAATACCTTATAGCCAGGAATATTAAGTACCCAATCCGCCTCTTCTTCGAGCCAGGTCTCTGTTATTGCCGAGTGGCGACTTGAGCCAGCAGCTCACCAACCTTACTTACCACACTAGGAGCATTTACACATGTGCACTCCAATCTCATCTTAGACTGCCTCGCACTTGCTCCCTGTTTGATTCTGCTATTTCTGAACTATTCTTTACTCTAGTGCTACTTGTCCCTCCCAATCCTCCGTGCACCTTGTTTCTTCTCTTTAATGTTTCATCCCCATCCCCTTGCCAAATTAGTTTAAGCCCTCCCCCATAGCACTAGTTAACCTCCCCACGAGGACATTGGTCCCAGCTATGTTGAGGTGCAACCCGTCCATCTTGAACCAATCTCTCCTGCCCCAGAACTGGTTCCAATGCTCCAGGAATCTAAAGCCTTCCCTCCTGCATTATTTCTTCAGTCACGCATTAACCTTTCTTATCGTACTATTCCCATACTCACTAGCGCGTGGCACTGGGAGTAATCCAGAGATTATTACCTTAGGGTCCTGCTTTTTAACTTCTTCCCTAGCTCCTGAAACTCTGACTGCAGGACCTCGACCCTTTTACTTCCTATGTCATTGGTTCCCACATGGACCACAGCATCTGGCTGTTTCCCTTCGCCCCTCAAAATGTTCTGCACCGTCTCAGTAATGCCCTTTACTCTGGCATCAGGGAGGCAATACACCATGCGGGACTCACGTCAGCGGTTACAGAAACACCTGTCTATCCCCCTAACTATCGAATCCCCCATAACAACTGCATTTCTTTTGCCCCCCTGTGCAGCCGAGTCTCCCACAATGCCATGGATTTGCTCCTGACTGCACTCCCCCAAGGTATTCAACCATATGTGGCTGCGCCACACTCCCAGTGGACTCCTGCACAGCCTGCCTGTTCCTCCTAGTCTGTCTGGTGGTCACCCACTCCCTCTCTGCGTGAACTGTCTGTAGCTGCGGAGTGACCACCTCTGGAAACGTGCTATCCACGAAACTCTCAGCTTCCCATATGCACTGTAGTGACGCCAGCCACCCCTCAAGCTCAGAAATTCTGAGCTCGAGCTCGAGCAGTTGGCGGCACTTCCTGCACATGCGGTTTTCCAGGACACACAAAGTGCTCTGGAGTCCCCACATGGCACAGGATGTGCATGCCACGGGCCCCAGCTGCCCTGCCATGTTAGCTAACAGTTATTTAAACTGTTTGTTTAGCTTTAAGGCACTTTACTGTTTATCTGACACTAAAACACTAACCATTAAAAAACACCAACCAACCACCCAAACACTAACCAATGAATTAAATACTTACCGACTTAACCTCGGCGCTCCTCCTTGTCTTGTGACTTCACTTTTTGACCTTGCGGACAAAGAGGCAGTTCCCAGGTTTAGTTTCCACCTTCCTCTCTGCAGGGTTTGTAAAGGTGATTTTTTTTCTCTTTATCTCAGGTTTAATTTTTGATTTTTGATTCCTTGTGCAGCTCCCTTTACGCTCCTCTCAGTCTTAGTCTATAGCTCTTTGGTTTAAATCACTTAGCACCTCCTTCCCCATCGGCACCTAATTCCCAGACTCACCAAATTCCCAGTTGAATGTCCTCACTCTGTAAGCACTTCTCTCTGTTAGAGGTTCACTCTCTGTCTTTCCCAGCCTCTGTGCTCAAGCTCTGTCATCTCCCTGATTAATTGTATGAAAGTGTATTTTTAATCTAACATCTGAAGATGATAAAGCAATGTGCGAGCAATCGCAATTAGAACAATTTTAATTATGTTGGGAAATTGTTCAAAATTATTGACCATTTTTAGAGTACATGGGATGCTCTGTGAGAGTGGGAGAAGGGCAGTTGGAATGCTATACGCCTGCATTATTGGAAATTTGTGGTGGTGTATTAGAAATCTAGATGGAAGCTTTTAATTTCTGGTCTCATTCATCACAACCTACAGATTTAAATTTAACTAACGTAAAGAATTTCCTCTGGGCAATGAGAATCCATTTTGAATAAAATGCAAGCGGGCAGTGTGGGCCTTGTATAAACGCTCTCTTCGAAACTCTTCTGATGGGAGGGTTTGATCAGAGATGATGTTTATGCTCTATGAAAAATGCTGCCAATTGTCAAACTTTTTTTACTGATCAGAATTACACTCAAATCCCCAACAGAAAATGTAACAAATTAACGAAATACATAAACCAAACAAAGTGAAACAGTACGAACGAGATAAAAAGAGGCAGTGCACGTTATTTGACATTGCACCTTTTCTAGCTCCATGAGCCAAGCTGGTATGGGTGACATACACTATGAAAATTCTAGGATTTTTACCTGTAGGAAATACACAAATATTTATTATGATAAATTCCATACATTTTTCTGTACTCACTGTATGACAGAGTTCTTTTTTTTTGGGTTTTGCGATAAGGAAAATGGTACAGCGATGGTATCCACTAAGATAAGAATGATCGCTACTAGAGAATTACATATTTACACCGAGTTACATCGAAACTACAGCACAGAAACAGGCCATTTGGCCCAACTGGTCTATGTTCCACATGAGCTTCCTCCCGCCCTACTTCATCTAACCCTATCAGCATACCCTTTTATTCCTTTCTTCCTCATGTGCTTGTCCAGCTTCCCCTTAAGTGCATCTCTGCTTTTTGCCTCAACTACTCCTTGTGGTAACGCATTCTACATTCTTACCATTCTTTGCCTAAAGAAGTTTCTCCTGAACTCCCTATTGGATTTATTAGCGACTATTTTATATTTATGACCTCTAGTTTTGGACTCCTCCACAAGTGGAAATATTTTCTCTACATCTACCCTATTAAACCCTTTCATTATCTTAAAGACCTTTGTCAAGTTTTACAGAGAAAAGAGCCCCAGCCTATTCAACCTTTCCTGATAAGGATATCCTCTCAGTTCTGGTATCATCCTTGTGAATCTTTTTTGGACCCTCTCCAATGCCTCTATATCCTTTCTATAACATGGAGACCAGAACTGTGCACAATACTCCAAGTGTGGTCTAACCAGAGTTCCACACAAGTTTAACATAACTTTTTTGTTTTTCAATTCTATCCCTCTAGAGATGAACCCCAGTGCTTGATTTGTCTTTTTTATGGCCTTATTAACCTGCATGATTTCTTTTAGTGATTTGTGTATCCATACCCCTAGATCCCTTTGCTTCTCTTTCCTGTTTAGACTCTTATTATCCAGACACTATGTGGCCTCCTTATCCTTCCCACCAAAATGCACCACCTTACAATTATCTATATTGAAATTCATTTGCCAATTACACGCCCATTCTGCAAGTTTATTAACGTCCTCTTGCATTCTTCCTTTGTGTTAACTACATCCCCCAATTTGGTGTCGTCCGCAAATTTTGAAATTGTACTTCCGATTCCTGAATCCAAATTGTTAATGTAAGTTGTGAACAACAGTGGTCCCAGCACTGATCCTTGTGGAACAGCACTTTCCACCTTTTGCCAATCTGAGAAGCTACCCTTAACCTCTACTGTCAGAATGTTATCCATTCTGCTACTTGTCCCTGAACTCCACATGCTCTGACCTTAGCCATGAGTCTACAATGCGGTACCTTATTGAAGGCCTCTTGAAAATCCAAATATATTACATCTACTGCATTACCCTTGTCTACACTATCTGTTACTCCTTCAAAGAATTCATTAAGGTTGGTCAAGCATGATTTTCCCTTCTGAAATCCCTGCTGACTACTCTTTATCATATTTTCATTCTCTAGATGTCTTTCTATTACATCTTTGAGCAAAGATTTTGTTATCTTTCCTGCCACCGACATTAAGCTAACTGGTCTATAGTTCCCTGGACTTGTTCTATTTCCCTTTTTAAATATAGGAAAAACATTAGGGGCCCGATTTTAGCACCCGCTACCGGGTGCGTTCTCGGCGGGGGGGCCCCGAAAATCCCGAAATCCAGGTGCGGGACCGGATCGCGCCTCGATCCCGCCCACTTCCGGGTTCCGCGCTGACGTGCGGGGGTGCATGCGCAGCCCCCGCTGGTGGGAATCCCGCAGGCAATTAAAGCCAGCGGGATGCCACTTGAGTGTATTTACTTTGCTTGTTCAGGTCATTAACTGACCTGATTAAGGGACTGTGTGTGATTTTGGATAAACATGGGACTGTTTCACACACTGGGGGAAACACTCCCAGTTGAAATGGACGTGTTGCAGCCGTCAGCCTGTGGCAGCTGCAAAGGTCCATTTGACAGGTGGAGGGGGGGAGACCCTCAGCCATTGCAGGAGGCCGCTCTGTCACTTGGGACAAAGTTTGGCCTCCACCACCCTCCTCCTGACAATCAAAGTCACCAACTTGCACACTTACCCCGGGGTCCGGAGACATGTACCTACCTTGCGGACCCCCTCAGATGTACATCTTGCGGATGGGGGCCGCCGTAGCTGCAGTCATGACCTCCTCGGAGGGCGAACAGCATCACCAGCCTCACCAGCCTCGCCATCCACGCCGTCCACCTCTGACACGTGGAGCTCCACAACAGAGTGCTGTGACACATCCACCTGTACAGCAGGAGGGAGGGCTACCGCAGAGAGAGATGCGTCGCAGAGGGCACTACCCTCACCACACGTTCCACAGACCGAGGCTCAGCCTCCTGGTCCTCTCTGAGCAGCAGTGCACACGGAGGCTCAGAGTCAGTCGACATGTAGCCGTGGACATCTGCAGCCTCTTTCATGCCGAGCTGCTCCTGGCTGGCCCGTGCACCATCTTCCTACCTGTCGCTGTCAAAGTCACCGCTGCCCTCCCGAACTTCTGCTCCACAGCCTTCCAGGCTGCAACCGGGGACATCCCCGATGTCTCTCAGTCCTCTGCGCAGAAGAGCCCTGCAAATACACCTACACCCACTCTGCAGTGACACAATGGGTGGCATCAGTGGTGGGTCCTCATAGGGAGACCCAGGAGCGGGCATTATTGCACAAACCGGACAGGATTCGCGAAGACATGGCAGTAGTGGTGCCAATATAATGTGTGATGTGAGTTGTTCTTTAATTCAATAGAAGTACGAACCATGACAAACCCTCAAACACCCTTGTGCATCCCCTTCATGCTCACGACACGTTTGCCATACGCTGCCTACTGCACATATGTGATGCATGCCCTGTGGCTGCAGCACAGGTGGTGGCAGGTTGAGTGAGGCTGGCCGTGGGAGAGATGCACGAGAGGGTGAGTATGGGATAGAGCCATGAGATTGTATGAGGATTGGGTTGCGTGGTAGTGGCGGGGTGAGTACTCGCGAGGTGAGTAGGTGCAGGTAAGATGAGGATGATGTTTGAGTGGGTATGAGGGGGTCATGTGACAGAGTAGTGTTGGCAGTGCCGAAGGAGATGTGGGGTGGGGGCAGTGTTGTGGCAGACGGAGTGTAGGGGAAAGACTACGTGTTCTCACTGTGGCTGAACTACTGAGGTCATTGGAGCGCCTCCTGCACTGTATGCAGGTGGGCGATATGTTTGTGGCGCAGGTGACCCCCTCTGCCACCTCGAGCCAGGCCTTCTTGGTGGCAGAGTCAGGCCGCTTCCTCCCGTTCGCCGGGGGGAAGATCTCTGTCCTCCCCCTCCTCCTCACCCCATCTAATGATACCTGGGATGAGGCATCATTAAACTGGGAGCAGCCTTCCCCCTGGGCTGCTCCATGCTGTAATTTTTGCTGTTTGTGGCAGCATCTGTCAGTGGAGGACTGCCCCTTTAAATAGAGCGCCTCCAGCTGACAGATCTTACTGCGCATGCGCAGCCCGCCCGACGCGCAGATCAGCATCGGGGAACCCGGAGGAGCAGGTAAGTGGATCCAATTAGTGTGTTGCCTGCTACGATCGCGCGGGCAACCCACTAATTTCACCGGGCGCGTTTTTAACGCGCCCGCTGCCCTACCTGCCGAGAACCCGTGCCCCTGGTAAAATCGGGCCCCTAGATGTCTGCCAGTCCTTCTCTAGTGAATTTTTCTATATATGCAATTTCTATATATCTACTACCTCTTCCCTAAACTTCTTTTAATATTCACGGATGTAATCCATCCGGACCAGGGGTCTTATCCTCCCTAAGTTTGATTAGTTTATCAATTATCACTCTTCTTTCTATCTTAATATTTTATTATCTTTTTTGATCTCTTCTTCTAATGTTCTGCCCACCTTGTTAGTCTCCCTGGTAAATACGGAAGCAAAAGAACTATTCAATATTTCTGCCATTTCGCTGTCATTACCTGTGAGTTTATCGTGTGAATCCCTTAGAGGCCCTATCCCTATCCTGGTTTTTCTTTTGTTATTTATATGTCTGTAGGATACTTTACTATTTTTTTATATTCCTCAATAATTTAACCTCATAGTTCCTCTTTCCCTTCCTAATTATTTTTTGACTTCTTTCCTAACCTCGTCATATTCCTTTTTGTCATCCTCTCCTTTATTGCCTATGTACTTAGAGTATGCCTTTTTCTTTCGTTTTAATTTTACCCTTATCTCTTTATTCATCCATGGTGTTTCATTATTGGCTAGTTTGTTCTTGCTTTTTAGAAGAATATACTTCTCCTGATATTTCCACCATTCCAGTCAGGCATGGCACAAATTAGGTACATGGCAAAGCTCCTTGTACTCCATTCCAAGTAGGGATCCAATCCTAACCTCAGAACAACTCCCCTTGCTGCACCAGAGCATACTTTCCATTTCCCACACCAGCTGTCCTCATAGCCTAAGTGAGATTGCCAATTTGTGGTCAGTTTTGTGCTTAGGACTTTGGGCTAAGAAATGGATTGGGATTATTCATGTTCACTTCACTGAGGCCCCTTACAGCCTTTACAGAGAAGAGCCTTTCATTCCATCAATTTGGGCTGGATTCAAACCCAGGTGAAAGGACAGTTATGCTAACTCACTGTGCTACACAGTTCCTCTCAAGAGAATTTTTTTTAGAAGTAAATAAACTAAGCTGTTTTGAATATTATTCAAGGTTTAGTGTATCTTTTCCTGTTCTGCTCACTGTGTTAATTTGTATATGAAAATTATAATTTACCTGTTGACCGTCAACTGAGCAATTTGCCTCAATTACAATAAGCAATTCCATGAATTTTCAATGCCTTTATTATGCATCTTTGAGTGTTATTTTCAGTTATTGTTATTGCTACTTAAAGTTATTGAAAATTAAAATATTATACATACATGTCATACCTGTTATACATAAAACTCTATATGCTTTGTGTCATGCCTGTGAAGACCTTACTAACTAACACCCACCTCACAACTTTCCCATCATGTATACACCTCCAAAAATAGCATGATAGATCATAATGGCAGAACAAATATTGCAGACTTGTCACTCTGAAACATCAAATCTTATATTAATGTATTAACAAATAATTACATCAAATGATGCAATTTAAGATGTTCTAACCATGTTTTTCATGCTTTAGACCTTTACGGTGCCTTTAACCATCTCAGGATATCCCAAAGTGCTTCACAGCCAATGAAGTATTTTCTTGAAGTGTAGTCACTATAGTAATAAAGGGAAACATAACAGTCAATTTGCGCACAGCAAGGTCCCACAAACAGCAGTGATACAATGACCAGATAACCTGTTTTAGTGATGTTGGGGAACACCAGGAGAACTCCCCTGCTCTTCTTCTACGTGAAAGAGCAGTCAGGACCCTGGTTTAATATCTCATCTGAAAGAGGGCACTTATGACATTGCAGCACTCCTTCAATATTGCACTGAAGTGTCAACATAAATTTTGTTTGAAAACACTCTTGTGAAGTTTTACTGTGTTAAAGGCACTATATAAATTGCAAGTTGTTGTTTATGCTTAGTGTTTCCTGAGTGGGGCTTGAACCCATAACCTTTAGTGACTTAGAGGTGAGAGTGCTACCACTGAGCCAAAGTTGACACTTTAGATTATTGCACTAGTAGTTTATTTCATTCATGAGAAATACTTCAGAATTCATTCCTATCTATGGCATGCACATATGGGTCTTTCATTATAATAAAACCAGCAGAAGACTGTTTTAAATGCATGATCCTATATGTCTATAGTAATACAGACTGAGCACTTGAGAATTGAATCAAATAAAATTTCAGTACGATGCATTCTGTGATTTTGTGAATTTTCTTGGAAATGGCGTCCCTACTGCAACTGAGGAAATACTGACCACCAGCAGGGAAGCAGCTCCAGGAAGCACAGAATCAAACAAGCAGGAGGACCTGGCAAAGTTACAGTTGTGCTGGACTGATGGATGATTGGTTCCTAGAATGGGGATGACTGGAGGAGACATATGGAGATGCCACACTTGACCCTGGAGGCAATTCGCATTCAATTTTAAATAGATCCAATATTCCAAACATCAAAGTGCAATAACTATAAGATTCATATGTTCTCAGAATGACACTCAGAGTCATTGTGACATAACTGAGTTTATTTTGGATGAAGCAAAAAATAAAAATAATAAAATAACAGCTACAAAAATAAGTTTTAAACATAAATAAATGACTTGTTAACTCTTTGGAGCATATGTGTGAAACATGAAAATTATTTCACGATGAACTGATATAAATGCATCCAGTGATTGTACTGCATGAGGTGCAAATTTGTGAAAATATTTTTCATATTTTGCCTCTGATCTGTCTGGATAGGGAAAATAATATTCAAATCCTTATAATAAGCCATATCAAAAATGTTTTGAAAGAATTTCCACACACCAGTGAATAAAAGAATAAGACAGAATCTCAGTTCATTGTATATGATCCACTGAAGCTTTCTATGCTCTGTCCCCTTCCAGCTCTCACAGATGTCTGCCTATTATCACTTTTCTATTCAGGTATTATCTAATTTGCTTTTTTTGACATATATTAATGACTTGGACTTGGGTGTACAGGGCATAATTTCAAAATTTGCAGATGACACAAAACTTGGAAGTATAGTGAACAGTGAAGAGGATAGTGATAGACTTTAAGAGGACATAGACAGACTGGTGGAATGAGCGGACACGTGGCAGATGAAGTTCAATGCAGAAAAGTGTGAAGTGATACATTTCGGTAGGAAGAACGAGGAGAAACAATATAAACTACAGGGTACAATTCTAAAAGGGGTACAGGAACAGAGAGATCTGGGGGTATATGTCCACAAATCATTGAAGGTGGCAGGGCCGGTTGAGAAAGTGGTTAAGAGAGCAAATGGGACCCTAAGCTTTATAAATAGAGACATAGAGTACAGAAGCAAGGAGGTTGTGATGAACCTTTATAAAACACTGGTTTGGCCACAACTGGAATATTATGTCCAGTTCTGGGCACCGCACTTTAGGAATGATGTGAAGGCCTTAGAGAGGGTGCAGAAGAGATTTACTAGAATGATTGTAGGGATGAGGGACTTCAGTTACGTGGATAGACTGGAGAAGCTGGGGTTGTTCTCCTCAGAGCAGAGAAGGTAGTGAGGAGATTTGATAGAGGTATTCAAAATCATGAAGGGTCTGGACAGAGTAGATAGAGAGAAACTATTCCCATTGGCGGAGGGATCAAGAGCAAAAGGACATAGATTTAAGGTGATTGGCAAAAGAACCAAAGGCGACATGAGAAAAAACCTTTTTACACAGCAAGTGGTTGTGATCTGGAATGCACTGCCTGAGGGTGTGGTGGAGGCAGATTCAACTGTGGCTTTCTAAAGGGAATTGGATAAATACTTGAAAGGAAAAAATTTGGAGGGCTACGGGGATAGGATGGGGGAGTGGGATTAGCTGGATTGCTCTTGCAGAGAGCTGACACAGACTCGATGGGCCGAATGGCCTCCTTCCGTGCTGTAACAATTCTATGACCCTATGATTCTATAATATTATAAAACATTATAGTAAAAGATTGTTTTAGAAAGTGCATTCAAGGCATGATTGAAAAAATTGATTTATTTTTTGCTTTTGAATAAAGAAAATTATGTAGCAGAGAAGGTACTTTGCTATTTTCTGTCTTAAAGCATTGAATTTGCCTCCACTAAGATATGAGAAGTCATCTTTGGAGAATGGTATATTTTCCACTATTCCACCCACTACGAGTCAGGATTAGTCCACATTAAGTGTATGGCAAAGCTACTTCTACTCCAACCCAACTAAATGCCTAATCCTAAACTCAGAACATCTCTCCTTACTCCACCAGAGTTTCATTTCTTGTGACCAGTCTTTCTTGTGACCTAAGTGAGATTATCAATTTGTGATCAGTTTTGTGCTGAGGACTTCGAACTATTGGGACTGTTCAGCTCTTTTCATTGAGTCTTAGAGAGAAGGTTCAATCATTCCATCAAGGTAGCTGGATTCAAATCTAAGTGAAAGAACAGTTGTACTAATTTGCTGCATTATCTGGTTCTTCTCAAGAGATTGTATTTTTTTTCTTTATCAGTTTTGGACATTGTTAAGGTTTGTTGTATTTTTTCTCAATTATGCTCAATGGTATATGAAGATGAGATTTGTGTCTTTGATTTTAGCTGGCTGATAATCGATTCCCTTGGAAAGTGATGGAATGGGTCCCTGCTAGAAAAAGCTTAGATAGTGTGGCTGTGTATAAGAATACCTGAATGGAAGGATGACAATGACAATTGACAAGGCATCTATGGGAGCTGACAGAGGGTAGGCTGTAACAATAAGGTCCCATAGCATTGATCAACATTTTGGTTGAACATCTTGTCCTGGCCAATATTCGTTCCACAACCGACATCACTAAAGCAGATTATCTGTTCATTATCTCATTGCTGTTTGTGGAACCTTGCTGTGAGCAAATTGGCTGCCGCATTTCTCACATTACAACATTGACTACACTTCAAAAGTACTTCATTGGCTGCAAAGCACTTTGGGATGTCCTGAGGTCATGATAGGCAATATATAAATGCAAGTCGATCTTTCTTGGTTAGAATGACTCATTATATTGTTGTATATTGTATATTGTAAAATAACACCTTATCTTTAAATTCTGGTTGCTAAAGTTGGTCCTGTAGTTATAATGTTGGAGTATTAGATTATCAACAACCTGAGTTAAAACCAAAAGCTGGCCAAAATCTTCTGATTTCAACCTTCTCTGAACTACAGGCTAAGTCTGTTCGTTTGAACCAAGCAATGTGGAGGAGATAAGGAAAATCCAACTGAGGAGGAAATACTCTCACATTGTTTTTTTTTATTCGTTCATGGGATGTGGGTGTCGCTGGCATCCCTAATTGCCCTTGAGAAGGTGGTGGTGAGCCGCTTTCTTGAACCGCTGCAGTCCGTGTGGTGAAGATTCTCCCACTGTGCTGTTAGGTAGGGAGTTCCAGGATTTTGACCCAGTGACGATGAAGGAACGGCGATATATTTCCAATTTGGGATGGTGTGTGACATGGAGGGGAACGTGCAGGTGGTGTTGTTCCCATGTGCCTGCTGCCCTTGTCCTTCTAAACAATTTTACAACACCAAGTTATAGTCCAGCAATTTTATTTTAAATTCACAAGCTTTCGGAGATTTTCTCCTTCCTCAGGCAAATGTTTCAGGATCTCCTTGAAGCCTACGCATTTATACATATTGAACAATACATGGTGTTTACAGACTGCCCCTGCAACTGCCCGTTGCCAAGGCAATCACTGTGTTCAGACAGAGAGGTGTCATCTGCAGAACCCCCGAATACACATTCAACAAAAAAACAAACAGGGAAAAAAAACAGAGAAAAAAAAACACAGAGAGAGGCAGAAACATCCGGAAGGCAGAGAGAGCCAGCAAATGACCCATTATATTAAAAACAGATAACATTTGTTCGCTGGTGGGGTAACGTGTAGCGTGACATGAACCCAAGATCCCGGTTGAGGCCGTCCTCATGGGTGCGGAACTTGGCTATCAATTTCTGCTCGACGATTTTGCGTTGTCGTGTGTCTCGAAGGCCGCCTTGGAGTACGCTTACCCGAAGGTCGGTGGATGAATGTCCATGACTGCTGAAGTGTTCCCCGACTGGGAGGGAACCCTCCTGTTTGGCGATTGTTGCGCGGTGTCCGTTCATCCGTTGTCGCAGCGTCTGCATGGTCTCGCCAATGTACCATGCTCTGGGGCATCCTTTCCTGCAACGTATGAGGTAGACAACGTTGGCCGAGTCACAGGAGTATGAACCATGCACCTGGTGGGTGGTGTCATCTCGTGTGATGGTGGTATCTGTGTCGATGATCTGGCATGTCTTGCAGAGGTTACCGTGGCAGGGTTGTGTGGCGTCGTGGACGCTGTTCTCTTGAAAGCTAGGTAGTTTGCTGCGAACGATGGTCTGTTTGAGGTTGGGTGGCTGTTTAAAGGCGAGTAGTGGAGGTGTGGGGATGGCCATAGCGAGGTGTTTGTCCTCATTGATGACATGTTGAAGGCTGCGGAGAACATGGCGTAGTTTCTCCGCTCCGGGGAAGTACTGGACGACAAAGGGTACTCTGTTGGTTGCGTCCCGTGTTAGTCTCCTGAGGAGGTCTATGCGATTTTTTGCTGTGGCCCGTCGGAACTGTCGATCGATGAGTCGAGCGTCATATCCCGTTCTTACTAGGGCGTCTTTCAGCGTCTGTAGGTGTCCATCGCGTTCCTCCTCGTCTGAGCAGACCCTGTGTATTCGCAGGGCCTGTCCATAGGGGATGGCCTCTTTGACGTGGTTAGGGTGGAAGCTGGAAAAGTGGAGCATCGTGAGGTTGTCCGTGGGCTTGCGGTAGAGTGAGGTGCTGAGGTGCCCGTCTTTGATGGAGATTCGTGTGTCCAAGAAAGAAACTGATTCTGAGGAGTAGTCCATGGTGAGCTTGATGGTGGGATGGAACTTGTTGATGTTATCGTGTAGTCTCTTTAGTGATTCCTTGCCGTGGGTCCATAGAAAGAAAATGTCGTCGATGTATCTGGTGTATAGTGTTGGTTGGAGGTCTTGTGCAGTGAAGAAGTCCTGCTCGAACTTGTGCATGAAAATGTTGGCGTATTGGGGTGCGAATTTGGTCCCCATGGCTGTTCCGTGTGTTTGGGTAAAGAACTGGTTATCGAAGGTGAAGACATTGTGATCCAGGATGAAGCGGATGAGTTGTAGGATGGCTTCCGGAGATTGGCTGTTGTTGGTGTTGAGTATTGATGCTGTCGCAGCGATGCCGTCATCGTGGGGGATACTGGTGTATAGTGCCGAGACGTCCATCGTGGTGAGACCACCAGCAACGACCAAGCTTCCCCTGGTACCACGGTTGCAACCACAGGGAAGTCTATTGTCAATTTATCCGACCACACCCTTCAACCAGACGAAATCGAAGTTCTCAGCCGAGGGCTCAATTTCTGCCCCACTACCAAAATGGACCCCACTAGTCTCGCGGCGGACACAGAGGAATTCATCAGGAGAATGAGGCTCCGGGAATTCTACCACAAACCCCAAGATTTCAGCAGCGAACCCAATGAGACAATCGACGATCCGGAACAGCAGACAGAGGGATCCGCGGTACAGCAACCGAAGAGGAAAGAGTCAAACTGGACTCGTCCGGAGGGTCGCTGCCCTCAGCTGGACATGTATGCTCAAGCTGTCAGGAAATGCGTCAATGCCAGATTCATCAGCCGCACTCAGAAGACAGTCCAGAATGTCACCCGAGCACAACGCAACGCCATCAACGCTCTCAAGACCAACCGCAACATCGTCATCAAACCAGCGGACAAAGGAGGAGCCATAGTCATACAGAACAGAACAGACTATTGCAAAGAAGCATACCGACAACTGGACAACCAGGAACACTACAGACGGTTACCCGCAGATCCGACCAAAGAACACACCCACCAGCTCAACAAACTGATCAAGACCTTCGATCCAGACCTTCAAAGCATCCTACGCATTCTCATCCCACGTAATCCCCGCGTGGGAGACTTCTACTGCCTCCCAAAGATACACAAAGCCAACACACCCGGACGTCCCATCGTATCAGGCAACGGAACCCTGTGTGAGAACCTCTCTGGATACATCGAGGGCATCCTGAAACCCATCGTACAGGGAACACCCAGCTTCTGTCGCGACACTACAGACTTCCTACAAAAACTCAGTACCCACGGACCAGTTGAACCAGGAACACTTCTCACCACGATGGACGTCTCGGCACTATACACCAGTATCCCCCACGATGACGGCATCGCTGCGACAGCATCAATACTCAACACCAACAACAGCCAATCTCCGGAAGCCATCCTACAACTCATCCGCTTCATCCTGGATCACAATGTCTTCACCTTCGATAACCAGTTCTTTACCCAAACACACGGAACAGCCATGGGGACCAAATTCGCACCCCAATACGCCAACATTTTCATGCACAAGTTCGAGCAGGACTTCTTCACTGCACAAGACCTCCAACCAACACTATACACCAGATACATCGACGACATTTTCTTTCTATGGACCCACGGCAAGGAATCACTAAAGAGACTACACGATAACATCAACAAGTTCCATCCCACCATCAAGCTCACCATGGACTACTCCTCAGAATCAGTTTCTTTCTTGGACACACGAATCTCCATCAAAGACGGGCACCTCAGCACCTCACTCTACCGCAAGCCCACGGACAACCTCACGATGCTCCACTTTTCCAGCTTCCACCCTAACCACGTCAAAGAGGCCATCCCCTATGGACAGGCCCTGCGAATACACAGGGTCTGCTCAGACGAGGAGGAACGCGATGGACACCTACAGACGCTGAAAGACGCCCTAGTAAGAACGGGATATGACGCTCGACTCATCGATCGACAGTTCCGACGGGCCACAGCAAAAAATCGCATAGACCTCCTCAGGAGACTAACACGGGACGCAACCAACAGAGTACCCTTTGTCGTCCAGTACTTCCCCGGAGCGGAGAAACTACGCCATGTTCTCCGCAGCCTTCAACATGTCATCAATGAGGACAAACACCTCGCTATGGCCATCCCCACACCTCCACTACTCGCCTTTAAACAGCCACCCAACCTCAAACAGACCATCGTTCGCAGCAAACTACCTAGCTTTCAAGAGAACAGCGTCCACGACGCCACACAACCCTGCCACGGTAACCTCTGCAAGACATGCCAGATCATCGACACAGATACCACCATCACACGAGATGACACCACCCACCAGGTGCATGGTTCATACTCCTGTGACTCGGCCAACGTTGTCTACCTCATACGTTGCAGGAAAGGATGCCCCAGAGCATGGTACATTGGCGAGACCATGCAGACGCTGCGACAACGGATGAACGGACACCGCGCAACAATCGCCAAACAGGAGGGTTCCCTCCCAGTCGGGGAACACTTCAGCAGTCATGGACATTCATCCACCGACCTTCGGGTAAGCGTACTCCAAGGCGGCCTTCGAGACACACGACAACGCAAAATCGTCGAGCAGAAATTGATAGCCAAGTTCCGCACCCATGAGGACGGCCTCAACCGGGATCTTGGGTTCATGTCACGCTACACGTTACCCCACCAGCGAACAAATGTTATCTGTTTTTAATATAATGGGTCATTTGCTGGCTCTCTCTGCCTTCCGGATGTTTCTGCCTCTCTCTGTGTTTTTTTTTCTCTGTTTTTTTTCCCTGTTTGTTTTTTTGTTGAATGTGTATTCGGGGGTTCTGCAGATGACACCTCTCTGTCTGAACACGGTGATTGCCTTGGCAACGGGCAGTTGCAGGGGCAGTCTGTAAACACCTTGTATTGTTCAATATGTATAAATGCGTAGGCTTCAAGGAGATCCTGAAACATTTGCCTGAGGAAGGAGAAAATCTCCGAAAGCTTGTGAATTTAAAATAAAATTGCTGGACTATAACTTGGTGTTGTAAAATTGTTTACAATTGTCAACCCCAGTCCATCACCGGCATCTCCACATCTTGTCCTTCTAGGTGGTAGAGGTTGCGAGTTTGGGAGATGCTGTCGAAGAAGCCTTGGCGAGTGCATTGTGTGGATGGTACACACTGCAGCCACGGTGCGCAAATGGTGAAGGGAGTGAACTTTTAGGGTGGATGGGGTGCCAATCAAGCGGGCTGCTTTGTCCTGGATGGTGTTGAGCTTCTTGAGTGTTGTTGGAGCTGCACTCATCCAGGCAAGTGGAGAGTATTCCATCACACTCCTGTCTTATGCCTTGTAGCTGGTGGAAAGGCTTTGGGGAGTCAGAATGTGAGTCACTCACCGCAGAATACCCAGCCTCTGACCTGCTCTTGTAGCCACAGTATTTATATGGCTGGTCCAGTTAAGTTTCTGGTCAATGGTGACCCCCAGGATGTTGATGGTGGGGGTTTGGCGATGGTAATGCCATTGAATGTCAAGGGGAGGTGGTTAGACTCTCTCTTATTGGAGATGGTCATTGCCTGGCACATGTCTGGCGCGAATGTTACTTGCCACTTATCAGCCCAAGCCTGGATGTTGTCCAGGTCTTGCTGCAAGTTGGCACGGAATGCTTCATTTCTGAGGGGTTGTGAATGGAACTGAACACAATGCAATCATCAGCGAACATCCCATTTCTGACCTTATGATGGAGGGAAGGTCATTGCTGAATCAGCTGAAGATGGTTGGGCCTAGGACACCGTCCTGAGGAACTCCTGCAGCAATGTCCTGGGACTGAGATGATTGGCTTCCAACAACCACTACCATCTTCCTTTGTGCTAGGTATGATTCCAAGCACTGGAGAGTTTTCCCCCCGATTCCCATTGACTTCAATTTTACTAGGGCTCCTTGGTGCCACACTCGGCCAAATGCTGCCTTGATGTCAAGGGCAGTCATTCTGACCTGGGAGATATCTCTAAGCTAAATTACCCCATCATTTTGGTGTAGAGGAAATGTGGAAGTTACAACAATACATAGATAGGGGACTATGGTTTTGCCTTGACAATACAATTGTAGGATGAAGACCCCTGAAACCAGAGTAGAAAATCAATTGAATATCCATTTGCATCTTGTTGCATTAAATGATTTTTAAATTGGACAAAATATTCAAAATTGGCATTCAACAATCTGGTGCAAAGACATACAACAATATATTCAATAGGATTATGGCATAGATGTAACTGTGTAAAGCAAACATACCTTCAAGTGTAAAATGCTATTGTTTTAGCATTTCTGCGCTTAGATAATGAAATCGCTTCAGCGTTTGAGATATGACATTATTGGTAGAGATTTTCTATGAATAATGCAAAAATAATAAAAGCATTATGTTAATGTCTGTTACCATAGATTCTTCCCTTTTGGCTGTTTCCACATAAATAGTTTATTTTGAAGACACAGTAAAAGTGCCTATGTGATAAAGTATGTGATTCATTACCAGCTTTTGAATGTGATTTCTAAATCACTTCAGATCCTTATCTTCTGACTGAAGTACATGCCAAAATGAAGAAACTTTGATGCAATTATACTATAGCTAACGACCTGTATCTGCTGGCTTCAATGTGCAATTAGTAGACCCTTGATATAGTTCATTCTGACCCAAGCCTGTCCAATAATGAAGGCCAGTGACAACAGAGCTCTGCAGCATATGAACTTTGACGCATGTGCAAGGCTTCACTCCTAATTTTTCATGTTAGGAGAGTATAGTGGGTACATCCGCTTTCTCCTAATATACAAAAAAAATCCATTCCAAGTTTTGAAAGTTCCTAGGTGGTCCAATGGATGACTTGAGTACTTTTGAAATGCAACTTGATACTGGGCTGGAGTTATACTGCAGACTGTGCATAAATTTAAAGTGATGTAAGACACCTACTTGGTTTAGTGTACTAGGATTTTAGAACTGGGAGCTGACTCCTGGGTTATACTACTACTCTTTAGAACAATGCATGCCAAAAATTGCTTTGCATCAGTGCAAAAGAGTCAGTAGTACTGCACCTCTAAAGTATAGAGAGCAGGGTTTCTGTATCCTTTTCATTCTATATGAGGGTCTAAAGCTTCTGAACTAATAGCCTCCTTAATTGTTGCTCAGTCTCTCCCAAGTTCCTTGAATTTATCAAAATCTCATGAAAGCTTTCTGATAGGCTGATATATTTTCAATGTTTTACACCCTTGATCTAGCCACAGTTATGGCAGTGCTATGTAAGTACAATGTGCACTACAGAATTAGTCAAGAATCTGCACACAATTTGACAGCACAGATATGGATAGCACTCTGTGTCGGAAGGCACCACAGTCTGGTCTGAATGAAATCAGCTTTCTTTATCTAGTTACTTGTTTGTTGAAGTTTAGAGATATTTTGCAACACTCTTAATCCTTAAAGAGTCTATTCAGCAGAGTAAACAATTGTTAAAAATATACACTGTGTATTATAATTGGAAACCACGACAAGAGGAAAATAATAATGTTCCAGACACTTTGCTGACAGTTACACTGTTTTCCATGGAAATTGCTGACATCACTGAATGGAAACTGACAAACTGGGGCCTTGGAGTCAAGCTGAAAAGAGTCTAAAAACACTTCTTAATATTTGCATTGGTTGGGGGGGGGGCGAGGGTTTGAAAAATATTTCACGCAAATATAATCCAAAATACCATTGCTTACCTTACAAAATGCAAAAACCTCAGCCAAGTATCAGGAAAAAAGATTCCATTTGATTAAATTAATTTCCATCCCTGTAATATCCCCTCTCTACTCTGTGGTTTTTCTTCTTATTAACCATCAAGAAATGTAAGTAGTTCAATGCTGGATGAAAAAGGGTTTCATTGTTGAAGCAACAGAATTCAGTTTGCTTTACATAAATTTATTCAGAGCATAAATATGTAATCATTCTCTTAATAGCTGCTTCCTGCATATTTTGTAGCAATTGAAACTTAACAAGTCAAACACATAAATTCAACACATGATTTTATTTCTTTGCCTATAAAATCCAAGAAATCCTATCATGGGGGACGTTATGAAAATGTATTGCATTTCACAACCCAATTTCAAAATTGGTTATATGATGCTAATGTCACATTGACCCACATTAGGGTTAGAAAGTCCATTTAACAAATAGCATTTTACTTTACAAATAACATTTTATTTTGCAAAGGTTATCATACGATAGTAGTATGTTCAGTGAGGTAGGACACTTTGAGTTAAAATAACACTACAAAATTTTCCATACTGCATTGGAACCTCTTATAGCTGCACTTCAGTTATTTGATTTCCTGATTCTCAAAATTTTCATGGGGTAGTTTATCTTATTTTTGATGAATAAAATTGCATAAAATGCTCCTTTTGATACTTGCATTCTGCCCATCTTCATTCCTGGGCCTAGGGTGTGGTTGTACTATACGTGCAAAACTAAAATTTGGGGACCTTCAATTATCTGCCAATTACCCACCAGGGATGCCCTCCTTTATGGCAGATGGTAGGGGTTCTGTTGTACTACAAAAGAACAGTTTTTACCTCATATATATAATACCTGGGGACCTTGCTGTGTGCAAATTGGCTGCTGCATTTCCTACATTACAACAGTGACTTCACTTCAAAAGTACTTCATTGGCTGTAAAGCGCATTGGGACGTCCTTTCTTTCTTTTTGATAAACCTTCGTTGTTTTGTTCAGTAGACAAATTGATATTATATTTATATTATGTGGCTTTACTAATTATTATTTTCATAAATGTACAAAGGTAAACTCGAGAAGGGGTTGAGAGTTTTAGAGTGGTGAATAGCTTTAATATGAACAAATGATATCTGCATCTATAAAGTCAATGTCATCCATCAATGTAGGTTATGAGAGAGGTATCAAGAGTATAAAAACATCATCTGAAGCTGGCATTGACCGGATGGTTCTAAGTTTGAGTTCAAGATTACTTGTCATTTAAATCTGCTTGAACTTGAATTTGTAAAGAAAGAACTTGCATTTATATAGCACCTTATCATATACTTGGGATGTTCCACAGCACCTTGCAACCAATCAATTACTGTTTAAAGTGTAATCACTGTTGTTGTGTAGTCAGATGAGTTTTGCCCAGTGGCTAGGTGAATAGTCCTCCTTCTAGGAATGCTATCTCAAGAGGAGAAATAAAGGTGAGACTGTCTAAATTGCCGTGCTTGAACCCTGGCTGGGGAAAAATGTCAGGATCCCTGCAATAAATGGCATGTAAAAATAAGGTTGTAATTACTGGATATCATTCATACCTTTCTGAGTACTTTACAAGTTATTGACAACCCCCAAGTCTGTTGTTTTAAGGATCAGTTCTATTGGTGGGGAAAAAACAACGAAATTTCACAAATTTCAAATCACAAGCATCCGCCCCTCGCCCCCCCCCCCCCACCACCCAAGTCAGTGGAAAGGAAAATGTATAAAGTTATGACTGCATAGCTGGAGGTGAAAGGAGACTCTGAGCAAGTGGGAAACTTCCTGTAGGGCTATTCTTGCCCCCTGTGAACTTGAAAATCGCTATCTCCTAATCAGTGGCTCCATCCTCTTCTTTTTAATGATTAGACTATTTCAAAAATCCTTTTCACCTTAGTGCAGTAAATCTCTTCTCTCCTTCCTGCTCTGTAGTCATAAATTTTCTTTACAATGGATTCTGCAATTAGGGATTATTATTGTGTAATCCTAAGATTAATGTTCTCATTTCCTTTCGAGGTATGAAGTAGAGTGTCTCTTCTAAAAAAAATGTAGACCAGCTTATTAGGAAAATATGAAAATGCTTACATCCATGTTAAAGTATGTCTTAATAATAAATATGAAAATGAAATTGGCAAGCATTTGACTGCGATAATTGTACAAACAAGCCCTCGTTTAACTACTTCAACCGATAACAACAGCTTTGATTCTCCAGCTGACATTTCCATAGAATGCCTTCATAACACAATTTCCCTTCACAGAAAGGATAGTTTAATGCTATAACTTCTATAGGAAACAACGAATACTCCAGTCATACAAACAGGGCGCGCGAATATTGTTTTATTGGATTCCACTGGGTTAAATTCTATTATTGCTGAGTTTTCAATCTTGTGGGGTGTCATCTTTTATTGCTCTTCGTCCGAATGCGCTGCCCTGCCTCGCTAAGGCAAAACCTGTCTGCAGCCCCAGTCCATTCAGTCTTGTGGCGAATCAAAACCAGCTCGACAGGGAAAACGTGATTTTGCTCTCATTCCTCTCACACAGTAAATTACATTATTTATTCATCTAATTGTATAAAACTGTATATAGGTTCCGTGACAAAACATTTTTTTTTGGTAATTCCGAAGCTTCTTTTTTTACATGAATGTGTTCATCTCGAGTTTGTTACAACGTCGTCAGGAACGAAATATTGAAAGAAAATAGGACAAATAACACTTAATCTTCGGAGTATTTTTCCTTCACGGCGTCCAAACAATAACGAGCATATTTTTAAAAAACATATACTATAAATGCACGTATACATATTCTGCGCGACCTCAAAAAAAAGACTCATCGGTCTGCTATTGTCTGCATTTATGTTTTTGTTGGAAACATTAATTTACAAATAAATATTAAAAGAGGCTCTTTCGTCGCATCTCAGGCAAGTAAAGAGACGAATCTATGAAGGAAGAAATTGAAACTGCAAGGAATCTAACAGTGGGGGAGCTGAGTGCAGTCCTCGGGTCTTCCCTTTACCCAAGCGCTTCTTCGGTCCTGGTGAAATCCTCACTATATCCTCAATTCATTTGTACGCCGGCTCATGCTGAGCGATTCCGTGCAAGAATGGACCAAATGAACCATTTAAACAAACTTACCCTTAAAATGTAACGCAAAATGTTCAGCATTTCAATTCTGTTAGAAGACAACTTCTGGATATGCAAAGGGTCCCAATGTAAATTATTATTCATGGCATTGACAATAATGAACCGAACAGAGAAAAGCGCTTGCAGCTTTTTCGTGTAATATTTTATAAATCCGTTGAGATTTCTATTGGGCATCGCTCTAGTTTTAAGACTCGACCTCTAATGTAAAATGTTAGTCTTTTAACAAGCATTTTGGCAACGAAGTCCGAGGGGAATCGAATGTGTCTGTATATATATATTTTTAAAGTATCAAGACATTAAACCCGATCTTGCTCAAAAAACAGAATTGACATTTCTATCCAAACGATGCCAATCAGACGCCCCTGCTACATTTTTATTATAAAGTTCTAAATAATAAAATCTCCATTTTCATTCGATAAAACAGACCAATAATGGTGAATCGAAACAGATTAAAATGTGATCAGTATCCGTACAATTTTCTTGTAACGATTATCTTTCGAATCGATAAAATCTTCAAGTGAATTTTTGCAGTATATTGTTAATCTGTAAAATAATATTTTGCTAGGATAATTTTTCTAATACCCAAACCATTAATTTTCCCAATCAATTTCAGATTTTAAAGGTACTTGTAGCCAACGAGTTGCCCTTTTAGCAGACTGATGTCTTTCCGCGCCATCCCGGTTGTAAACAGATTGGAATTAAATTAAAATGATATCTTAAATCTGAGAATAAGCAACAAAAATTAATTACAAAGTAGGGAAAAAGTAATTCTATTCATGCTAATCAACTCAGGTAAAGGTATAAAGATTTTTTAAATATGAAAATGGGAAACCTTGCACGAATAAATATCGTCACTAGAGGGCAGCAATAAATAGAGAATGAAGGGACTGTTTCACACAAGCGTATAAATAACCAGTCGATGCTCTCGTTAAAACTTTCTTCCTATTTGCACTGGCGGTGGATAAACATAAGTGTTAATGCTTAAATAAATGCACTGATTCGCACAACGTAAGATGGTAGAATTATTTCAGTGCCAAACTCATGAGACATCGCATTATTGGAAATCAGTTTAATCGCCCATATAAAATTGTAGTGATTCATACCGTTATTACCATAGAATTAATTGCGAGTTATCAACATATTTTTTTTACAATAAGTGCAGATTTTTTTTTAAAAAGGCTGGCCCTTGAAAATACGGAATCCTTGTGCAGCACACTAAATTCTACCAATAAAATCTTCAGTTTTCTTCGGCACTTTTATAGGTACGTTAACTCATGTCGAAGAACGATTTATAACATATCCGCAATGGGAAAATAACTTTGTCTATAAATATCCAGCAACGTTCGGGTATTAAGTGGGGGGGGGGGCGAAGAGCCGCCATGAGGGAAAAAATTGTATTTTCAAATATTATTGGCTTGGCAAAGAGAAGAGGCACAATAGAAAGAAACAGGGTCCAAGTCAAGGGAAAATCTAACCTTATCTGCACGTACCTCTCTGCTACTGAAGACTTTTTCTCGCCCTGACTTTTTGCAACAAGTTGTTTTTGTTGCCACTGAACCATGCTGCTTTCAGTTGGTATTGACATTAGGATCAGCACAGACACAATAAAACGCGAAGACATAATATTTGTTCGTCGATTTCAATGTGTCAGTTTTAACAGACTGCTATGACAGTTCAAAAAATTAAAGGGAGAGCCCTGTCTAGGACTGGGATGTGGTGGCTGGGATTGTGAAGTGAGGTAAGCGATTCACTACTGAAACCTTATTCAAACAGATATGCGATCAGTTAGGAATATCCCATATTACCCGACAACAAAATTAATTGCATTAAAATCTATGCACTGGGCAAAAATTAATCCTATTTGCATCCTGCAGTGTCCCAGTTATGTACGGTTGATAGTCATGATTTGGTTGGTAGGATGATACAACGTCTGTTTAATCATAAAACAAATGTTTACTGAATTTTAAACGTCACTGGCTGTAATCGGTACGCTTACAGAACATTATCCCCCTCCCCCACACTGGATAAAGGTAAATCCATATCATCCTCATCTACCACGGTCCTCCTCTTATTCGTGTGGCCTGGGCATTTAAAAAAAAATGATTTTAACCAATCTTTGAATTCGAGCAATCGGTGGCTCACTTGGCTGTAGTTCTTCAGACACTTTCTCGCGGACAGTTTTAACACAATCTATAAAATGTATAACTGAAGCAAATTAGGACACCGATGAAAAGTATTGAGATGTTCTCCATATGAATGAATATCCTTGAACTAAATTCCTGTCCTTTCTTCATTCAACCAGTTGCTCAAACAGATGCGTTGGGTTCTTAACAATTTGAATAGCACTTGGCATTTCTCTGTTGAGAAGCCGATTGCCGTTACACATTTTATTTTTCCTCTCGATTATTGATTAAAATATAATTAATTCAGCATTAACGTGTTTGTTTCTTTTGCTTAAATGCTATGACATGCCCACACTTTCGCTGACTGACCTAATTCGATATCACTTTTCTGGCTTCCCATAAATATTTTTTTTTGATTTTGTGAGACTTACTGAAAAGAGTAACGGAAAACAATCCTGAAAATTGTTCCAGTGGTGTGTATATGTGTTGGGGGAGGGGGCTGCAGATAACAGCAATAAAAATAACTCGCCAAAATAAAAAAAAGCTGTTATCAAAGTTCGCCAGACTTCAGGGGGACCATAGGGCGTTTGTCACTTATCGGTGTAATTATTGCCCAGCTGGACAGTCAGATTTGTGCTACTTAAACGTGTAAAATAAAATAATCAAATAGGCAACAAAAAAAAACTCAGCATCGTATACATGAAAATGAAACAACCCTTGAAATGTAGTATTAATAAATACTGGCGATCTTTATTTTCCCCTTTTGATTTAATTTTGAATAAAAAAGCGCGAAGCTAATTATAGCTCAACTTCACACATCTTTAAACGAAAAATGTCATCAGATTCCACGCACAATGCGTATGGACCACAGGGAAAATGTATATATATTTTTATCAATATTGTTTGAAGATTTCAATACGATAAACACTTTAAACAGGGAGTAGTCTGAATTACCTATAGTCAGAATTACCAGTTGTAAGTTAGAATTACCAGTTTTAAGTTAGAATGTATTTGTTCTATTTTTAAACGCAATGTGTCGTTTGAGTAAATATTTGCTGATGTTATTAATTTGATTTCAAACATAATCAAAATATAATTCTCATGCCTTTATAATAAGGTCAACTTTTCATGCATTCCTTGGTGTATCCGTATTGGGGCAAAATGACCAGTTTCACTCTTACAGCATGCTGCTTTCAGGGTTGCTACTAAATGTTTTAAGGCAAACTTACTGTGAAAAGCCGTTATCCGCCCCCCAAATTCTTTTTGAAACATTTTGAATGTTTGCTTATTTCCATATTTAATTTGATGGGCTTTCGCAAGATAAATTGCGTAAAAATTTACTAAAAGCAAAACAATAAAAACCTTTTACTTCGCTGCCTGAGAATCGACACCTTGTCAGAGCACGTCCTTCGTTAATTAACTAAATCTGATTAATTTCTAATAAAACCATTAAAATGACGTGGGCTTCTTACGCTAAATCCACCGGCCCATTATCATTTCTTGAGTGACGAACAAACAGCACTTGGACTTTGAAAAGAATTAAATTATCTTTTTAAAAATTGCAATGGGCTGTATTTTGTGTGAAATGAGTGTGCCCTGCGATATTTCGTTACAAATAGCCAATTTCACGTGCGAGGTACGTACATAAAAACAATGCAATAAATAACACTTTACCCAAAAATCTATGTGGCTTATATTATATTCCAAATAAAATTCAAACGCCTGTGCAAAGTTCGATTCTAAATAACACATGAACTATTTACAATACTTATTTTTGTTGTTTTTCCCCTATATCAGTGAAACTTGCTTCACTTTAAATTACGCCACCTACGTGCATGGACGTGTATTAACGCCCCACAAATCCTGCTTTGATTGGTTTAAAGTTTCTAGAAGGGGTGGAGCCTGCTTGCCGTAAAAGACTCGCTCGTCTGAAAGTTTTTGAAACTTCCCCAAACCTTTAGGACTATCTACGGGCGCGCTCTTAATCAAGGACTAAAATTGGATCCACGCCTTCAACCAATAAAGATTATTTTTAAATACTAGTTCCAAGCAGCATTTTGTGCCGAAAAAAAACACCCCGTTTAAACATCGACGATGCAGGCGCGTTACCCAGTGTCAGACCCCAATGCTCTGGGAGTCGTGCCTTACCTCAGCGACCAAAATTATTATCGAGCCGCCGGCAGTTATGGCAGCATGCCCACCCCGATGAGCGTGTATTCGGGGCACGATCAGTATACTACAGGTATGGCAAGATCCTACGGACCCTACCATCATCACCAACAGCCGGCTCCCAAAGACCTGGTCAAGCCTCCTTACAGCTACATCGCTCTGATAACCATGGCAATCCAAAACGCGCCTGATAAGAAAATTACTCTCAATGGGATCTATCAGTTTATCATGGATCGCTTTCCATTTTACCGTGAAAATAAACAGGGCTGGCAGAACAGCATCCGCCACAACTTATCTCTGAATGAGTGTTTTGTTAAAGTGCCCCGGGATGATAAAAAGCCAGGTAAAGGGAGCTACTGGACGCTGGATCCGGACTCTTATAACATGTTTGAGAACGGCAGTTTCTTGCGGAGGAGGAGGAGGTTTAAGAAAAAGGACGCGATGAAGGATAAAGAAGAGAGAGATCGCCAACAGAAAGACCCGAAAGGGGGCCAGGCCCCCGTTTCACAGACCGACACCTCCAAGGACAATACGGATAAAAAGGTGGTGGTCAAGAACGAAGCTGTGTCCCCGGGCATGCCTGTCATCACTAAAGTAGAGAGCTTAGAGAGCCCCGACAACAGTAGCATGATGCAAGACAGCCCAAGAAGCGTTGCTTCCACGCCGTCAATTTCCACAGAAAGCTCCATCCCAGACCACAATCCTCCAAATAACAGCCTGTCCGGCTTCAGTGTGGAAAATATTATGACATTAAGGACATCTCCTCAAGGAGATCTTAGCCCAGTGGCTGTGCCCTCCAGCAGGACTGGTATGGTATCCTCGTTGCCGGTAAATTACCCTCAAACGCAACAATCTATCTACAGCCAAGCATGTAGCCAAAATATGGACTCCAGTGGAAGTTACCATTGTAGTATGAGAACCATGAGTCTGTACGCAGGGGACAGGAACAACCATATGCTGGTGCCTACCACCTTAGAGGATGCTATGTCAGATCATTCTGTTAGCACCAGCTCCCCACTGAACGCCATGAATCTCAGCATAGGGCAGGAAGGTGTCCTAACCTCGAGCCACCATCAGCAGACTGGGGGCGCAGGGCAAGCCGCTTCCTGGTACCTGAACCACGGGGCAGATCTCAATCACCTCTCGGGCCACACGTTCGGCGGCCAGCAACAGACTTTTCCCAATGTCCGGGAGATGTTTAACTCCCACCGACTCGGCATTGAGAGCTCAGCCCTCAGTGACCATCAGGTGAGCGGGAACACAAGCTGTCAAATTCCTTATCGATCAACACCGTCAGTATACCGTCATTCAGGTCCATACGCCTACGACTGCAATAAGTATTGATTTAGAAACCAACCTATCTATCTTTAAAAAAAAAATGTATATTGGGAGATGAAAACAAAACTGCAAAAACAACTTAAGACTGCACATAAAATATTGACTGAGACTTTCCAAACTGCGTTGCGAGTGGCCAAATGTGTTGACGATTTATAGTTAGAAAGTGTGTATAAGGAGTTTGAAAACTTAAAACACAGTTTTTGTTTAAAATTCTTAAAATAAGGGAAACCTACTTGAATAATTAAAGTTTAGCAAAATGGCAACTGCCAAATGTAGGGTCTAAACTGTTTTATGGACCAACATTCTAGTGACATGTATGTTCTGTTTATGCAGTATTTGTTTTAATACAATCACGTTCCATTTTCAAGTGCTAGAGGTTTTTTTCCTCCTGACTTTTAGTCTGGTGTTGATGCAACGTTATATTTGATGTAAATTGTACGATTTTCTATGGAGGCTACGTTACAGAGCCATTTAATATATTTTTAAGTTCAGTTCACTGGATGTTGTTTTTTTTTAATGTTCCCCAGCCTTTGTAAAGTGCCAAAGCGTAACTGTTATTCAACCTCAGTTTTATAGCCATGTGCCTTGTACAGTGTAATTTTTATTACGTTCTTATCATCGATATATTTGCTCCGTTTGAAACCAAAGAACTAATTTATTGGATGCATAGTATTTTTCTAAAACTCGAAATCTCTCTTTTTTAAAAAAAAGTGACAGTTCTGTATTACTGACCCAGGCCCCCGGTGCCGCGAGCACTTCTTCAGTCTGTAGTGGATTGTTTTAAGAACACTTCCTTTCTGAGTTCAGTTGATCTTAATTGCTGTATTTATCTGAAAAAAACACAATAAATCAGTGTTGTTCTTTTGCCTTACGTTAAAGTGGCGTGGTGGATCTTTTTTGGTCTATTGCATGTTGGTTTGTTATTGGCATTTTGTCTGGTCGATGCAGGATTCTGTTATTGTATTCGTACAGATTTCTATTAAGTCTGCGATCAAGTCTAAATATATTTACTGCAAACTAGCTTACCAGAGTAGTAACAACCCGCACGCGTTTAAGGTAAAGAATTGACTACAACACACCATGCCTTTCCTGACAACTGTTAAGTTTCAAAGCTAACAAATAACTTTTTAAGTATGGGAATCTAAATGCATTTTTTTTAGTTTAGTAGAAGCAAAGGACGTAACTGAGGAACAAACAAGTCTGTTAAAAAAATGCCAAGGATCTGAGGTGACTATATTTCTCAGCCCATGCCTTTAAAGGACAATTTCATGCCCTTGTGAGTGCATTTTAAATATTTTTTTCAAGTAATCAGGTCATTTGTTTGCCTCTGTAAAATGCATTTTTACCACTTTAATGACGTATAAGCGGAACTATTTCTAACTACAGTATGCGCATTTACTTACTGATATATGTATCGATAACAGAGCATCTGATCTGCAAAGTTGCTTAAATTACGTCATCGTTTTTACGTTTTAAAAGCCTTAGAACTTAGAAATTTGGCACGGCTAAAGTCAATTTACTGGTAGACATAGTCATTAATTTCAGGTTCATTTCATCATATATTCAAAACCGAGCAAGCACCGGTTTCTGTTGAACCCTGATAGAAAGGACAGGGTTTGCAAAAACAAATAAGTGATCTCAGTTTAAATGATAAAACTTGATCATGGTTGGCCAGAACTCACTGCAAAGCTGAAACAAGGAAGATGTACTTTTATTTTAGAGATATATTTCATTAATAGGCCTCAAAAAGCCTGGCAATGTCACCCTGAAACAGTAACAGTAAATTTGGGTTCAAAAAATGAAACTTTTTTCACAAGCGAAATTTACAAACTTCTGCTTGTTATTGGGAAGTTGACTATTAGTTCAACACATAGCATTTTATGAACATAGTTTCTGATTCTATATTTAGTTAGATATAGTGGTGTATTTCAGAAATATAGCTACTGGTCTGCAGTGCATTGGATGGCTAGCATGTAAACGCCACGAAGGCTCCCGTGGCCAAATGTTCATTCGACAGACTTCATTGTAAGCTTGCCTTGACAGGCTTAGACCTGATGAAAGTTACTGGAAAGTGCATAAAGCAAGCCTGAGGTTTATTATAATTGACCAAGAGACAAGCTGTATGAATGAATGTGTGAACGCGTTCCTCGGCATACATGCGGGCTCTGCCTCAAATCGGGTTGTTCTATCTTCTCATGCACAGACTCCAGGACCAACTGATGGCCTCGGTAGATAGTTGCACCTGTCATTAACAATATACTTGAAAGTCAGCTGCGAATAGAATGCGCAAACATCTGGCGTTGGGTAATCAAAACGGAAGTCTGTCTGGCGCTCTGGGATCCCATTGATTTGCATGATCCAAATAAACTAAAATGTCCAGTGCAAAACTGGAATAAATGATTCCTCTGTTTCTGTAAAAAAAACGCTTTTAGCTGAGCATACAGTTTCATGCCAAGAGCCAGGCATGGAAATCGCGTGCACTTTTCGACAATCTGAATTCAATTTTGTGCTGGCGTTATTTCTTTAATATAACTTTTCAATTTTCGCACGCTACCACACTGGACCCAACATAACCGCGTCGAATATATTGAGCAATTTGGCAAAATTTAAAATAAACTATTTTTAAGAGAAAGGTTGGCTTAAATATGAACAGTATTTAACTTAGTACTCACTACAAGGTGGAATGCGGGTTTTAGGTACAATGAAACACACCTTTAAGTGCCATAGGCCTATAGGTCACCTACCTTCAGCCCACGATAACAATGAGTATTGAACCTGGATTAGTAAACTATCTGTCTACAAAGATCACCTGAAGTCTATCTCAAAGGTGGTCCTAACAGATAAATCCCCCTGTTTAGAGCAAACTATTGTCTAATACCATACAGTAAAATGTGAACTGAGTATTTGGCCCCGATTCTACTGTCTGTCTTTCCAGGATTTAATTTCTTTGTTGCATTATTTCTGTGAATAAATAATAAATTCCCATTTCTGTTTTAAAAATAAACGCCACTCGACCTTGCACCGTAGATGATTAATGGCCAAATGTGATCTGGATACAGGAATGGTTTTTTTTCCAGTTTGATATATAAACCATTAGTGGAGCAGTAGTAATAACAGTATACATAGGAACGCCTACTGTAAAATCGGCACATTTCACATCTACTTTCAATTCAAAGATGTTCTCGTAAATTTATTTATTTTTCTGTTTAGATACAAAAGAAGCCCATTTATTAACCAGCATCAGCCCCGTTTCGAAATTAGAATGATACTTATTCTAGTTTGCAAAGAAAACAGTTGACAAACGCTCACTCGTGTAGTGTAAGTGTGTGGTCAAATAGCATCAAACGCCTTGCAGTAATAATAACGCCATAGATTGAAAGTTGTCCTCCAGGCACGGTTTTCGCACGGGACAAACAAACCTCAATTAAATACTGTAATCGTTCGCATTTTCTACAAACTCTGAATCCTGTTCTTCATGCAACGTTGATTAGACGGCCACCTGCCTTAAGGGCAGTGTAGTTCACGACCAAGATAACAGCCGAATATAAGCGTCAGTGTAATTTTATATATTGGATAGTATATTTTTTACGAGGGGAAACACATGGTAATGCAATTGATACTCAGTATTCTTTAGATTCACGATAAACTAAACTCAGACTAGAATGTTCAAGAGTGAAGCTACTTTTTAAAAATGAGGTACGATTCTAATACGGAGACGTTGAGAGTCACGCAATTCATTTATTTAACCTTTTTGGAATCGACGTGAACCATTTAAACTATAAGCGGACCAGTAAAATACAGTATTAACGTTTACAGCATTGATTACCACTATATTGCGCTAGACTGTTAATATATCTCATGGAATGGGATGGTGATTTGTCGTTTTTTACTACCGCTGCCTTACTCCCTTTTTCGATTTTAATTTTGTGAAATACTGAATCATATATGGGTTTAAAGTAATCATTTCTTAATCCTTTGCCTACAGTGGGAAATATTTTTTTACCCAATGTTCACAGAGCACAATGCACATTCCGCTTCCCTTCGGGAAATGAATCCAAAGCTGCAGAGGATTGATAATATGAAAATTGTACACGGCTGGCGGTTGCTGTCAGCAATTTGGGAATGGCTGGCGATTATTTGTCATAAATTTGTATACATTTTAATTTGAAATTATTCCAGACACCAAAAAATCTTCGCCAGCTTTTCTTGAAAAAGAAAATTAAACATTAGAAAGGGACAACATTCAATGCAATAGATGGTATCCATCAACGACAGCAACAAGTCAAACAGTTTTAACAATTATTATTATTTTAAGTATGCATCTTTCTCCTCATATTTATAGTGTTGTCAGACTTATAGGCTTACATTTACATAGCGCCTTATCACCTCTCAGCAACCTCTCAAAGCGCTTCACACGCAACGAATTACTCTGAAGTACAGTGACTGTTGTTATGTAAACAATATAACAGATAGTGTTAACAGCTCCACAGATACAGTAATAAAATGTAATATATTGCAATGCACCGCGAGATATATAATCGTTTATATCATTGTAAAAAGGACATGAAATGGAGAACACAATATTAACACGTAAAACACATGTAGTTAGCCTTATTGTAATCAGATGTTTTTTTAATATATATTCAGAAATGATTTTGACTGCTGGTGAATTGTTAAATATTATTTGAAAAATTAAACACTTTAAACTTATTACTGATTTTTTCTGGACGTCCTACAACGATAATTCGTATTAGGTTGGATCCGATCGAGACAGTTAATGTAATCAGTCTTAAGTCTGTCAGCATTTATCCAGTCATGGAATCTCTGCGAAAGTCATTATTGCTTCTCAAATTTCAACTTGAAGTTAATTACTAAAATGACAAGCACAGTCCCTACTGGCTTCAGTCAAGCCTATCCTTGAAATACGTAGATTGCAGCGTGTGTTAACCTAAAATGTAACGATCCGAAGAGTTATAATAATAACAATAATAATAATCATTATCATTATGGCACATAAAGTTTTGGACTGACTCTCACACAACCGGCAACTTCACCGTTTCCACGTGACAATTCCGGTTACATGTGGGATTGGTTATTCTCTATGTCAATATTTATTATTTTTATTAGTCTTGCTTATATTTCTCCCAGGTGAGACGTTCACTAAACTAACGACTTTCAAATAAATAGTCAAACAAAAAAAATTGACGGATGATATGAAAGTTGGGCGACATTCAAGGTTACCTTTTTACGTGATCGACCTCGGGTAGGTTCAATACAACTCTGACTGCCGCGCAGCACACTCTCAGGTACTGCGGGCACACTGCATGGCTGGGTAAGATCTGTGATAAGCCGTTCAAAACACTTTCTTTAACATAAAGCTTACTGACGAATTATATCATGCATTGAGGTCGACCAAAATTAAGGATTTCATTTCACACTATATTACATAATAAATATGTAAAAACATTTACCTGAAAAATTCAGCTAGATAGTCTGAAAACCTTACTCGATTAATCTTTCGGATCGTCTAAATTTTAGTTATTTTGGAGACAAATCAAGCTCGTTTGATGAATATTTTAATTTTTAAAAAAAGATAATGTTGCACATATTAGCGACCACATTGAGGAAAAGAGCATAGAAAGAGCACCCTAAACAAAATGAAAATATCTCATGTTCTAAACTTAAGGCACGGCGAAAATCTGTAGGTTAACAGGATGTCTACATTTGGTGTTTTATTTTGACTGAACGAAATAAAAAACGTTTGACATTCTATATTTGGAATATGGCGCAAATAGTTTGCTCCAACCCGGAAGAGGTTAACAGGATGTCTACACACTGAGGCTTTTTTTTACATCTTTATGCCAGAAGTACAAAGCACGCAATTGTTAAACTGATCATAAATAAATGCAAAATAAAAATGCCATTTCAAAGCATACTATTAAGTTACTGTTATCATTTGCCGGCAAGAACAGTCGGCGTTACAACATGCCTTTGGGGGGAGAGGGGGGTACTATGTTAAAAACACACAAAATTTAACTATATTTCCATCCATTTAAATTTCTTTAATTGCTTCAAGTGCAGTCGCGTCCCATGGGCTTTATTCTTGAACTATATAATATTTACTGATAGCACCACCCCCTCCCCTCCGCATCTAATCCCGCTCACTTCACAGACATGTCTTGGGTGGTTGGGCTATGAAATTGACCTGCAACTGACAAGCAGGTCATTGCTAAAGCACTGTACAGCTTTAAATATTTGTTACAATCTTGTCGAGTTTCAAACGTATATTTTAGCCTTTGTTTCTAATCGCGTTCAATCATTTCACACAACGCAAATGATAGAAAATAAGGTGCTTCTCAATCAAAGATATCGCAACATTCTTCACATTTCATCCCTGCACAATTGGCAGTTATATTCACTCAAGGAACCGAAAGTTTACAAGTCTAAGCGCCTAGCATTCTATGTAATCATTAGACAGCTGTGATTACTTGCAAAGTTGTTATAATCCCCATCCTCGTTGTAAACAGGAAAAGTATATAATATAAAGCAAGAGGCATACATTAACAATAAAACCGGTCCATGAAAGAGAAGCTTTTTAAGCACTCCTTGCCAAGTTCCCCTTTTATGGAATTTTGTCGCTTGGAACTTTCCTTCTTTACAAGTGCTCTTCCTGACAGCCTCCGGCCCAACCTGTGCTCTGCAGATGGTTGTACAAAATGGGCCAGCTGTGCACAACAACAACAAAAAACAAAAGTAAAAGGAAAGAAAGTGACACTATATGATTAAAGTCACCGTGATTGAGGTATATCCGCCAAATAAAGATCAATACAGATTCTATACAGATTAAAAGAACTAAGCGAAGGTTGCAGAAGTTTCAGTCTTCTGAATTTTGGTGGTGACTGTGTGTGTGTGTGTGTGTGCTTATAGCATCAGCGGTGGACGTGATATTTCAAACATCAGATCAGTGCGTTTATGTATTGGGTGCCCGGAAATTTTTCCAAATAAACACAGCTTGATTCAACTTGGGTGGGCAGACTTATCAACAGACTAATTCTATAAACAAATGAACGAACAACCAAGCAAGCGATTGGCTGGTACCTCGAAGACACGTGGAGAGAGCTTAGGCTTTTTTTTGCAATGAAATTTAATTAATGTGGGTGGGCTGAGAATAAAACGACTGTTTATCATAGACAATTTATTTTCCAGTGCAAAGTCAACATAAAATAGCAACTTACAACAATTATTTAACATTTTAAGCTATGACGAAGGGACAAAGTGGGAACAATCTTAGAGAGGCAGTACTCACATTTGCTGAACTGTAGCACAGAAGGTCTGTGGTGGACTCCTGCAAGTCTACATTTTTTTTTGTTGTAAACTGTGATTTCTTTTGGAAGTTTGAAAGAAAAAAAGAGGTAGAAAAAGCTTGCTCAAGAGACGCCGTGTACAGCTATGAACCATATCTATAGCAACCAGTTGCAGCAACTCAGAGGGCAAGGATCTGCTATGTGCTTGAACAGTGGTTCTGCAGTATACCTGTATGGAGGGGACAGTAGGATGTTCCCTTCATTGGGATTCATTGGAAGTAATGTGATGGCCAGACACGAGCCTCCTCAAAAGCCACCATACAGTTACATTGCCCTGATTGCCATGGCCATCAAAAGTGTCCCTGAACAGAGAGTGACTTTGAACGGCATCTATCAGTTCATCATGGAGCGCTTCCAATTTTACCATGACAACAAGCAAGGGTGGCAAAACTCCATCAGGCACAACCTTTCATTGAACGACTGCTTTATCAAAGTTCCTCGGGAGAAGGGCAAACCTGGAAAAGGGAGTTACTGGACACTAGACCCGAGGTGTACGGACATGTTTGAAAATGGGAACTACAGGCGGAGGAAAAGAAAGGCCAAGACCCAAGGACCTCAGGAGCAGAGGGAGGCAAAGAGGAGCAAGACCGAAAATGGTGAGAAGTGCACAATGGCTGATAAATCTCCCAAATCTGGACTTGACCGTGAAATCAAACCACGGCCCAACTCATCTGATTCGGAGAATTTCAAACACGCAGGTGATTCGTCGGGCAATGTTGATTCAGGGAATATGAGAACTGAAGGCGGCAGAGAAAACCAGGAAGATTGCCAGCATATGTTGGTGCCATCAGATATCGAGGGCAAAAGTGACGAGACACTGAGATGTGGTGGATTAACATTTCTTTACCCGCCTACTGCTGACCCTATTGACCAAGCTGTGACCCGTGCAGTCCAACGTGGTATGTGGCCCAATCCTCCTTCATCAGGAGTTTCGTCTGCTGTCCCCATACCTCTTCCAGTGGTCACCTCCGTTGAATATGGATCCAAGGCCATCCCAGGGGAAGGAGGATCAACATGCCCTTCTTCAAAGGGTAGGCAAGGAGGGGAGATGCCAGGAGGAGATGTAATGGCATGCTCGCCTACATCATCAGCTGAGCCATCCTCCAGTTCTCTGCTGTCACCTCGGAGAATCAACTCACCAAAAGGTGTAGGAACACCCGGAACCCAAGCTCTCAGTTCGCCACCACTGGTTGGAAACAACAGCCAAGAGAGCAGAGGGCAAAAAGCTGAAAATAGTCCCAGCTCACATGCTGAAAGATCCAAGAGTTTTAGCATAGAGAGTATTCTATCTAAGAAAAGCCACCACAGCGACAGTGGTTGTGAAAATGGCCAGGTCGATAAAAACCCGGGGCTCCCAACTTCAAAACTAAATTTAGGAAGTCTACCCAATAGGTGTTTCGGCAGTTCGCTTTTAGATACCTCGTCAAAGGCCTACGCAGCTTTTAACACCCCCTTGCCCTTTGATACACATCAGTTACATGGTAAATATTATCAAATCGGTTTTCCGTTGTATTCGTATTTTCCGCTGACTTGTTCTGAAACATGTTTTAATTTTAAATAATCACTAATTTATTAAATATACACCTGATCTACATCTATGGTACTAAAGCTGATTTTCTAACCAAAGTATTAAAAATCTTTTACATGACTAGAGATTTTATTGAGAGTTATTTGTCAACCGAATATTTAGACACCTACAATGTGTAGATAAATTTATGTTACTAAAATAAATGTTTAATTGCATCTAGCAGTTAAAATAGACCTCTTATATAATTCCTCTTTATCAACTATTAGGCTGTTTTTTATGATTAGAAAGAAGATTTGCATTTATATCGCGCTTTATCATGTCTCAGAAGCACCCAAAGGCTTCACATACAGTGAAACTAAATGGGGTTAATGGGGTATCGTTTTAGCTGCTGTATCCACTGAAAACGCGTATTTCCATACACGAGCATTTAGATGATACAGATTTCATTAATTCATTAGTAAACGTCACGCTTGCTTAAGCCAGCACATCATGATGTCAACCATTTTATGAGATAGACTCCAGCTGCCTGCGTTAATGTATATCTGGGCAGAGTCATTATCTGTATTCTGTACCGTCAAGTATAGTTTTCCTTTCCTGTCAGCACGCCACGTTACAGAAAATTGTTTGACACCCAGTATAATTTCTGTTTACTATATTGTTTTGCTGATATGTAATATGAATAAAATATCTATTAAACTATTTTGATTAAATACCATGTCACTTGTATTTTAATTAAAGATACTATCTATTTTATTTATATCGCTTTGTTAGGTTTTTAATCTTTTCACGACGAATAGGAAGGCGATAAAATGTTTCATTTACATATTTAATAAAGGAAGGGGACAAGTGCATCGGGTCGTTGTTGACATCACAGTTTGAAGCGACAATGTGAAGGGGATCTGCGTTATAATTTTTAACGCTGAAATTCTACTACATAAGCAATATTTAGATGCTGCAAAGCTTTATAAAAGTTGCAACAGAATGGGAAAAAAATGCAAAATTATAAATTCGTTAATTCAGTTAATTCGTACAGCATTCATCCAGACAAAGGCATTCTCTAGTTTCTCGATAACAATTTCTGATATCTTTAGACAATTCTTGTAATTATTGCAATATATAAATTAAATGATTACACCCATCACTGGAAAGGAAATGTAACCAATACCGAGCGTGAAAGTACAGAGGCAAGGTAAAGGCGACAATCGTTCTATAATCTAAACTACTTGTATTTAAAAATAGTGAATCTACAATATTATTCCTAATGGTAATTCAAGCACCAAGACTAATAAAAGGCCGACAGTTGTTTATTTTGACAGGCAGAATTCCCCTCTAACGGTTAATTGAGTTACCCAGTTAATTTTTTTTTGTATTATTGGACTCTTCGCTGCAAGTTTTGAAAATATACATTTATATATTTTTTCTCTCCTGAAAGCGACCTCCTTTCTTTTAATTTGTAAAAATAACGGCGAGCTTGGTGGAGAGTCAACATTGGGCTGGAGAGCGAACGAGCGAGTGGGAGCAGAAACAGGGACCAACACTGATGGGGGTTCCGCGTTTAAACAAAGCTTCCATTCAAACAGCGCGGAGTTCCCACAGCTCGAGAGAGTTCGGAGGCTTTCTTTGAAAAACGCAGCTCCCTGCACGTTGGATTCTGCGTTTTGTTCCTTCAGTTTTACTTTCATAACCCAGGTTATACGGGGGCTGCGCTCCATAACTTTGCTTTTTTTTTGTTTGAAGACCGTGTGGAGAGGAAAACCCGTTTGATGTGGGGGATTTTAAACCATCCCGCATCGCTTTTAGGGGAAAATAATTTATTTTTTTAGACTTACAAAAAACACCATTTATTTTTTTAAACAAATCATTTTTATCCTTTCTAATCCCCAAGGCTTGCAAATAAATTTAGTATAGAAATAAATATTATTCTGTCGATCTAAATAACCATTAAATCCATGTATAGATATAAGTTCAGATGCATATATGAAGCTAACCATCCATCGTTCCTTTACTGACGCAACTTGAAGACTGACCATCAATTCAGCCTCAGATCGAAATAATTCTTCAATAACTAATGATTATCCATCGGAACAAAAATATCAAAAATATTTTTTGGCTAGGTTCTCGTCTCTCTTTAAAAAGAATGACCAACACAAACTACCAACTGAAACTGACCAATATATTTAAGACAAACTTAATAACAAACTGGCCGGAATGCATTATTGAAAAAAAAAGACGAGGCAGATGCGTTTAAAGTAATTTTAATGTAACGAATGTCCCACTTTTGAGCGGCTCCCAAAGTGATGAAGAGAAGATGTGTGTTTCCGTCCCCAAAGAAAAGTTTTCAGGTGTTTGGAGAATGACCCGTAAACAAAGGGCGCTGATGTGACGAGATCACTAATTGGCAAAATAAACCTCAAACTAACGTCGAGGCATCAGATCACTGAAAGTTCAAGGTAACACTACTGTCGAGAAACGAGAGTGCGTGTGTGTAAAAAAAATGGTTTGTTTTATTGTAACATAAAAGGAAATAAATAAATCTCTTGGTTTTCGGTTAAGATCGCTCCCAGGATTTTGTTTTTATATCTTTGCAGTGTGCAGATGAGGAATGTGCATGAAAGTAAATAAACTTCATCAGATTTCTGCAAAGAACCAAGACGTTTGCAAGTATTTCCTGTTTAGAGTTTTTTTTTAAATCAGATGCTCTCATGTACAAAACCGTTTCTTTCCAAATAATTCTATACAGTGCACTACAAAGTGCACTTTACCCAGTAAATCACAAGATGACCATACAATGAGCATAAATATGTTCTTTGGGAGTCATACTTGGACTTTGAAAGTTTATGGGTATTTGCACTGTACGTATATGTAGGCACGTATCCTTGTTCACGTATACATAGATGAGTATGAATCGGCTGAAAAGTATTATTCCTGAACAGACTAATCAGCCGGATGTACTCATTTTAAATCAATTAACAATTTGACTTAGTCATCACCAGAGCAAATGCAGTTATCTGGAGTTTATTAACTGAGAATAAACAATTGCTCTTGGATTGACTACCTATTTCTCTCTGTGACTAAACGTGGTAAAAAAAAGTTTATATTGAATGCTACTCTCTGTATATTGGCTGAAGAGCTGGCCCACTTGTGAAAATTGCTTTCCCTAGCCCTTCATGATTGATCTAAGTGGGCATTAGTCTTCACTGAGTTGGCACTGGGAGCAATAGAACAAAGACTATAGACCGATGGCCTCACAGAGCTCAACTTATAGCCACTGCAAGTAAAATAACCTTACAATGAAACAGAACTGGCTGCAGATTTTGGGTTACAAGCTAAATTGTTCTACCAAATGTTTGGCAGAGGAACCACAAGGCGAGAAGATAGTTTGAGTGTTGCCTTTAATTGATAAAAGAAAGACTTAAAAGACCATAAGCACCTATACAATACCTTTCACAACCTCAGGACATCCCAAAACACTTTTTTGAAGTGTAGTCACTATTGTCAGGTAGGAAACATGGCAGCCAATTTGCACACACCAAGGTCCCACAAATGGCAATGAGATAATGACCAGATAATCTGTTTTAATGATGTTAGTTGAGGGATAAATATTGGCCAGGACACTGGGAAGAACTCCCCTGCTCTTGCTTCAAATAGTGTCATGGGATCGCTTACATCCACCTGAGAGGGCAGATGGGGCCTTGGTTTAATATCTCATCCAAAAGGCAGCAACTCCCACAATGCAGCATTCAGTACTACACTGAAATGTCAGCCTGGATTATGTGCGCAAGTCCCTGGAATGGGATTTAAACCCTCAAACTTCTGACTCAGAAATGAGAGTGCTATCCCTGAGCCAAGGCTGACATCTTAATTGATCTGGTCCATCAGTGAGTGCCATGTTGTAATAGATATTGTAGAATTTATTTTTGGAAGGCATCCACGCTTTTTGACATTTTGATTAATTTTTGTGTTTGTTAAGGATTTTAGAGTGAAGGAATATAACATTTTAAAATTTTTTCCATGCAGTGCCAACATTAGACATTCTCAGGTCAGGTGCAGCACAGATTTGAACCCTCCATACTAAACCAACAGCAAGGTGAAATTTCGCCTGTTGATACTTTTAACATAGAAGTCAGTGTGAGTACAAAATGGGATTTCTAATTTTGTACTCACATTGACTTTTTCACTAAAATTATTGGCAGGAGCATTTTCACCTCAAAGTGCCTTAATCCCATGCTCAGAAGAGTGAGGGGGTTACTGCACCAGCATATTAGATTTCCCCTACTAATCATTATATTGGGCTGGATTTTGCTTTGAGCGACAAACGAATGGCACCCGTCGCTCATTAGACTTGGACTTGCCCACAGGCTTTTCATGGGTTTTTTCATGGCAAGTTCCTCTTACTGGGCCCTCAATCCAGTGCAGTGCCCTCTCCCGGGCATCTGGGACCTATGTGAATCAGGCAAGGAACGGTCTATCCCCATATCCAATCAGATTGAAGCATGTTAATAAGCAGAACAGACACAGAATCAGGTAGTGTAAGTTAGAATAGTGAATTCAATGTAAAATCAATTACTGAAAGTGAAATAAAGAGAGGGTAAGAAATATTGAGTTAAAAGACAGAGATAAAAGGGACAGAAAGGAAAAGTAAAATAATATATTTTTTTAAATGTCCAACAACAATTAAAATCTGAAGGAATGAGACTCCACTCTTGTATAAGTAAATTTTCAGTGCAGAGAGGTTGCTTGGTTCTCATTAAGACTTACCACGCCGTTAAAATTTTGCTTAGACTTAGAAAAACGGACCATACTTTTTTTCTGGTAAGATTACAATGTTTCCATCAGGGCAGTAGAGGAACTTCATGCGACTGCAGTCATTTCAATGGTGAGTCAGCTAGCGAGATGTCCTACCCATGCAGCTTATGGAGGAGAAAGGCATCTTGTAGAGGAACTTCCGGATTTCTGCATTTAACTGTGTATGTGCGGTCGTTGGAAGTTGCTCTACCATTTGCACTGAAATAACAGTGAGCACTGTTCGGCTTGCAATTATTTTTAGAGCAAAATCTGGTCCAATGTAAATTCAAAGCCAAAATGCTCTGCATTTTTGTATAGGAAAAAGTAGTATTTCCAATTAATTGTAAAGGTTACTGAGACGGTCAGCAGTGAACAGATGCAGACTCTGACGGACAATACTTGATAGTTGGCCTGCAAATAAATGTTGGAGAAGCTGGTTAGAGTGGAGGTGAAAAAAAATTCCACCCTAATTTCCCAGTCAATTGAATTGTCAATGTGATTAAAGAAAGATATATCAAGCCTTTCACAACTCAGGGTGTTCCAAAGTGTCTTCACAGCCAATTAAGTATTTTTGAAGTGGAGTTCCTGTTGTGATGTAGGAAAACATGGCGATCAATTTACGCAAAGCAAGGTCCCACAAGCAGCAATGAGATAAATGACAAGATAATTTGTTTTAGCAATGTTGACTAAGGGTTAAATGTTGGTCAGGACACCTTTCCTGTTTGGCTTTGAATAGTGTTATGGATCTTTTACATCCAACCTGAGAAAGCAGACAGGGCCTCAGTTTAACAGCTCATCTGAAAGATGACACCTCCAACAGTGCTGCACTGAAGTGTTAGCTTAGATTATGTGCTCAAATTTCTGGAGCAGGGCTTGAACTCACAACCTTCTGACTCACAGGCAAGTGTGCTACCACTGAGCCAAGGCTGACACTTAAAAAAATAATGTTATTAAAGAAACATAATTGCAGCACCAAAGTGGGTAAGCACTTGAACTGTGTTTGTTATTTACAGTTAGTGAAATGATTGTAAATTATGCAAACTGGTTGATGCTAGTTACACCAGAATGCTCTTGGGTTAACTACACTCATGCTTGCTGAATTTGAGACAGTCAGATTATGACCAATTTTGTACCAATGGATGTTCAACTGTTAGGAAAGTTACTGAAATTATAATAAAAAATGAAAGTAATGCATGGATTTATATAGTATATAGCTGAAATAGCTCAAAGTACTTCATATGATTAATAACTTTGAAGTGCAGTGACTTATCATGTCGGCATAGCTGGCAGCCAATCTGCACTAGAAACACCCCATAAACAGCCATGAAATGAATGACCAGTTAATGTGTTTTTGTGGCATTAGGCAGGGAGGAATTTTGCTCACAATGCCAGGAGAGCACCCTGCTCTTCTTTGAATAATGCATAGAGTCTTTACCATCTTGCTGAGTCACCAGAATAGAGAAATGGGACCTTGGTTTAATATGTCATCTGAAAGATAGAGTACCTAGCCATATTTTACTTCGTAATCATATACACATGAGAGATATGTTACTGTGTGCTGAATTCAAACCCAGTCCCTAGAAGGGAAAGGACAGTGTTTATCAAACTGCAACAACACTGGTCTATTCCGAAGAGTCAGGATGTTGAGTATCTGCATGCCTTTTAGAGTCCATAAATTCCTGTTCCCTGCTGTATTTTTAAAAGAATAAATTTAGGTTCTGGTTTATAATAAAACAAACATTGATTGCAGTTTTTAAGCTATTAGTTAAATCATTGCCCTTCGGGTTACAGAAGTGATGGAGTGTGGAATAGTACCCTCAGCTTTTGCACATTTTCAGTCACTTCTGAAACCCTTAGACCAATAGCCTTGAATTGCAGTCAATATTTGTATACTATTGCTCCTCGGGTTACAGAAGCAACCCTGAGTGTTTAATAATGTCATGAACCTTCAACACTAGGGCATGACAACACCCTCAGGCCCTTCTGTAACCCTTAGCAGTAGATATGTTAAACAACATAGAAAACAGAAAGAACTCTGAATTCATGAAGAATACTCAGTAGACAAAGAAACTCCCTTATGCTCTATATATTTTATATAATCATATCACTCATGTGGGTCATTTTTTGTTTTTATTATTCAGTGGTCTCATTAACATCATTTATACAGCTGCAGGGGCTCCACTCAGTCCCCTGAACTACCTCAGTGAATGCTCCAAGAATGGTATATACTTTGAAGTGTTTTCATGGGAGACCAGTTTGCATTTCTATCCAGGTAGCTTATTCCTACTGTAAAATTAAATACATTTAGAAGCTGAATTCAGCAAGTAACTGCAGCATGGAGTATGACACTATTGTCACTGTTTTGTCAGTAAGGATGTATGTGGGTGCTAAAACTATCTATGTTTTTGTGATATATTTATAGTGGAAGAAAATTATAGACCTGGGAATTTAAACTAACTCTATGAATTAAAAAAATGAAGATATGAACCCCTCTTTTTACAGTTTTTTGTATCCTTTTCCTGGCCAACCATCTGCAGTTGATAAGATAGGTGATGTACTCTCAGAACTCTGCCAAGTGTCTGAACTACCAAGAGGTTCACAAAAAGCAGCCCGACTCGCCCTCTGAATTTGCCTCCCAGCCTTTAAGGAATTGCTTGGCTGGCACTCAGTGCTACTCCCAAAATTGCACAATTGCGATCAAGAATTCAACAGTCTGGGGGAATCATTGGTGGATTACAGAGAAATAAAACAATACATAATATCAGGCTAAGCAACTTACAGGCACCACCAGAGTGAATGAATTATTGGGCTGATTCACAAAATTATTTCTTCATCTAAATTGTTCTCTTGTATTTCATGGATTGTGAAAAGTGTGTTGCCATTGGTTGTTTTTGATCTTTATAAATTTAAATAATCATGTAACATGGCATGTTTGGACAGTAAATCTGTGGTCAATGCTACTTAGTAGAAGCAGGCACTGTGTTCCCATCATGGAATGCTAGTGAATGAATTTAAAATACCTTATTTAAATTCCACAGCTCATAGTCATGTTCTTGGACAAACGGTTTTAGTTTAGGCAGATAACTTGAAGAAGGTAGGGGCTTGTGATATTGGACCTGGCAGTATATGTCCAGTCATACCAGGTGGCTTATGATATGAGGTAAAGCAATGTTGACAGTGAACTGGACTACTGGCAATAAACTACCATGGATAAACTCACACATGCAGTATAAACAGAAGGTAGGGTGGATAGAGAGAAACTATTTCCACTGGTTGGGAATTCTAGGAGTAGGGGGCACAGTCTAAAAATTAGAGCCAGACATTTCTACACACAAAGAGTGGTAGAAGTTTGGACCTCTCTTCCGCAAACGGCAATTGATACTAGCTCAATTGCTAAATTTAAATGTGAGATAGATAGCTTTTTGGCAACCAAAGGTATTAAGGGATATGGGCCAAAGACAGGTATATGGAGTTAGATCACAGATCAGCCATGATCTTATCAAATGGCGGAGCAGGCACGAGGGCCTGAATGGCCTACTCCCGTTCCTATGTTCCGAGATACCACTTCCTCAGCAATGGGATATGGAATATCTTCAGAAATAGTCTTGCTCCCTAATCCATGGTAACAAAGACTCAAGTGCACTATGTAACTCAGTGGTATCCAACCTTTTGGAGCAGGTGCCAGATACACAGAGGTCTGTACATGATTACAAAACTGCAAGCCTCCATATACAAAAATTTGAGACACACATTTTAAAAATGTGAACTTCCCATACACAAGAATGCAAGCCTTAGTTTTATAAAAAGAGTGAGGCCCATATACAAAAAAAATTCAAGCTCCTACAAAAAAAATGCCTAGCTCCCATACATCAAAAATCCACGGCCCCTACATAAAATATCCAAGCACAAAAAAATGTGGTCCCTATAAATCCGAGGCCCCATAAAGGATAAAACAATCTAAGACCCTCCCATACATATAAAATGTAAGCCTCCTGTATGCAAAATTCCACACATCCTGTAAAAAAACTGGCTGGCTACCTAGGCCTCACTTACCTTTTTGCTTGATGCAAAAAATAGCTTTCTCCTCTGTCTAAATCTACCAATCAGGGAGCAGTCTTTTCTAATCTTTCCCAGAACCAGGAAGTTAAAAATACCTGAGGTTGAAAATTTGCATTGCAACTAATGCGTAAAAAAGGAACCATGGGCTGGATAAAAGAAGATTGCTGGTCAGATTCGGCTGCAGGAACGTGTTAGACTCGCCTGAATTTCTAAATCACCCTGGCTCAGTATGTAGCACCCTTGCTTCTGATTTAGATGTTTGTGGGCTCAGTCCCAATCCAGGACTGTATTTTTTTTTATTCGTTCATGGGATGTGGGCGTCGCTGGTGAGGCCAGCATTTATTGCCCATCCCTAATTGCCCTTGAGAAGGTGGTGGTGAGCCGCCTTCTTGAACCGCTGCAGTCCGTGTGGTGAAGGTTCTCCCACAATGCTGTTAGGAAGGGAGTTCCAGGATTTTGACCCAGTGACGATGAAGGAACGGCGATATATTTCCAAGTCGGGATGGTGTGTGACTTGGAGGGGAACGTGCAGGTGGTGTTGTTCCCATGTGCCTGCTGCTTTTGTCCTTCTAGGTGGTAGAGGTCGCGGGTTTGGGAGGTGCTGTCGAAGAAGCCTTGGCAAGTTGCTGCAGTGCATCCTGTGGATGGTACACACTGCAGCCACAGTGCGCCGGTGGTGAAGGGAGTGAATGTTTAGGGTGGTGGATGGGGTGCCAATCAAGCGGGCTGCTTTGACCTGGATGGTGTCGAGCTTCTTGAGTGTTGTTGGAGCTGCACCCTTCCAGGCAAGTGGAGAGTATTCCATCACACTTCTGACTTGTGCCTTGTGGATGGTGGAAAGGCTTTGGGGAGTCAGGAGGTGAGTCACTCACCGCAGAATACCCAGCCTCTGACCTGCTGTTGTAGCCACAGTATTTATATGGCTGGTCCAGTTAAGTTTCTGGTCAATGGTGACCCCCAGGATGTTGATGATGTATGTAATCTAGGCTGATATTCCAGTCACTACTCCAGTGCTGCTGTTCTTTAAATAAGGTATTAACTTTAGGTCCCATCTGCTTGTTGTGGTAGGTCAGGTAGACATTAAAGATCCCATGGCACCATTTGAAGAACAGGGAGTTTGTCCAGTACTCTGGCCACCATTCTTTCCTCAACATCACCAAAAACACACTGTGGGTAATTTTGACTTTGGTCGATAGTGTAAAACGGGAAATATCACATCAACCGCTCATTATACATTGATTTCAATGGAAATGAAAATCGGGGGAGATGCATAACGGGTGACTGATCCGATATTGCCGATTTTACACTGTTGTCCAAAGTCAAAATTACACCTACTGACTGATCATTCATTCATCTCGTTGCTATTTGCGGGATCTTACTGTTTAAAAAATAGCTGCTACATTTGCCTACATCAAGTAATGTATTGTATTTGATGTGCTTTGAGATATTTCTGGCAAATTCTGGCTTTGAGACCTTTTCTTTTTAAGGTCACGTGGTGGATCTTTTTCATCCCAAACATGCAATATTCTGCTTTTGCAATAAAAGTGGTGAAAATACCATAACTTCATTCATTTCTTTCTCAAATATTTTATGTGGGTATCATAGATCAAATTGGCTGACAGTACTGGCTGACATGATCAGGCATGTACTGTTGCTATGGTGCACTACTGAAACCCAAGTAATCCTAAGTCAGATTTGCACCTTTATTATTATAGACAATAGTTGTTATTTAATGGTTCATGAGTTACCTTTATGGCACACATTTTTACTCAATGCAGTGACTAATATCAAATATTACTTATGCTTATATATTCCACACAGAGTAACAGTTGCATTCGATAGTGTAACACAATTAAAGGGTTCATATCATATCATATATAAACTGCAAGAACAAAGCTAAAGCAATTTGTGAATATTATCATGAATCCCAAGATTATGTTGCAGCTTGTGACTCCCTCCAGTACAACTGGCATTTTGTAGAAGATGGAGTGGCTAAGCCATTTTTGCACTTGCAGGTGGTTACAGTACAAAGTCTGTTGTGGTTGTGGAATCTGCCATTCCTCACAAATGAATCCCGGAGGTATTTTCTGAAGACAGTGGCAGTTGTATCATCACATTAGAGGTAGATGGAGTACAATAGGGGGCATGATGATAAACGGGTTGCTAAAAATTAAGTGAGGGCAGCAAATTGTTTTGCTGATGCTCTAGTTAAAAATAATAAAAATCGCAACATATATCTATGAATTCTAAAGCATGTTGCCCGCTTTTCTGTTGCTGGGGAGAAAAGGAGAAAACATAGGTTATTATGTCATACGCCTTGAGGTGTTGACTATAGGCACTGGTTTGAGATTAGAAAATGGAGCTCACCGGCAATGAAAACCTAATTACATTATGACAGTTACAAAGAGCTGATAGGAGAATTATTGTTAGCTTTCTGCCAGCCCTCTAGAAAGTTTTTAAACTTTGCTTTGAATTGGTTGCAGTTAAATTGTAAATGGTAAGCAGTCAGAGAGGCATTAGACTACTTCCTCACATCAACTGCTCAAGTTCAATTTGGCTGACTTCACACCTGAGTTACCCAACACAGTGTGCATCAGTGCAATGCTGAAATCACTCTGCATCAATACACAGTATGATGCATTATTGCCCTTATACTTTCACTATGATCCACTTTATCTTTTCACCTACATCACTATTTTTAAGGTATAGACTATGTTATATAAGGATAAAGGAAGATATAGCAGTGAACTGAAAACACTAATTCAGCTGTTTGGTTCTGATGTTTATAAGTGGTTCGAGGTTCACTCTTGTGGTTTATGCCATCATCAGAATTGCTTGATTTAGTTGTTGCCTTAAAATTCACGGTACTCATCTGAGATGTGTGTGTGTGTTACAGAAATGACCAACAGCACTATTTCCAGAGGCCACCAGAGTTGCAGATGTTTTATTGTTAGATAATTGAGTGATCTCGGGGTCTGCTGCTCCAATCAGTGCTGACAACATAAACAAACACACAGAACCATGAACAGGCACCAGGCATTTATACAAATCACCCAATTCTGCATGCACAGGACTTTAAAGATTCAGAAAACCTTCGCAGTAAAGTCTTTAACACCTCTGTCCCATAGTGCAAAAACATATGGCACTGCCACTGAATTTCATACAATTGCACGCACACCATATCTATTAAGTCTCATTTAGATTGAGTTTCACCAATTTTGGTTTCAAAATATAGCCTGTTCTGATGTATCCCATGCTGCAGTTATACTGAAGGTACCAATAACTGGTTTTAGAGCAATATTGAACAATCAGCACTATTTATGCTCTCCATTTTGCAGCACTTTGCTGTCAAGAGAAAGCGAAGATCTGAGCATGCCTATTTAAACGTATATCCAGAGTTCTGCTTATAGGCATCTAACTACCAGTGAAGTTTCAGGTCAATTGGCTCTTCTCTAAATTAGAAACCCAAAGATGTCCATAGGACTCCTTTGTTTTTTTCCCCAAACTTTAAAGTTCAAAAACATGGTTTTCCAATGGCTGTGCGCCATCTTACGACTAACCCTGCCAGTGATGCCCACATTCTTGGAATGCGGGCACCACTGGCAAGGCCAGCATTTATTGCCCATCCCTGGTTGCCCTGAGAAGATGGTGGTGGGCTTTCTTCTTGAACCACTGCAATCCATATGGTGAAGCTGCTCTCACAATGCTATTAAGCAGATTTATTTGATACAACTAAGTGGCTCGTAGGCCACTTCAGAGGGCAATTAAAAGTCAATCACATTGGTGTGGGGCTGGAGTCACTTCTAGGCTTGATATGGTAAAAGGATGGCTGGATTCCTCCCCTAAGGGATATTAGAATATATTTTTCTGTATTCTAATACTTGGTATTAGAATACAGAAAAGTATGGAATAAGAAATGTTATATATATAAAATAAATAAACACTAACTGAATAATTGTAGTTTGACAAAGCAGTGCAACCCTTGCCTGACCGAAATCTTTAACTCACCAGCTTTAACTCATCAAAGAGAGTATTTGGGTAATTGGACAGGGCAACCAGCTGATATGGATTGAGTGCACTGAAATCCCATCTAACTGAATTCCCCCAATGGCTGAGGGTATATGCATCACATGGTATGGTACTAAGCCATACAAACTAGAAAAAGTCTAGGTTCCCTTGTTTAGATGGTGTTATCTGATCTCAGCTTGGGTGCAGCATCAGCAGCTGTGGGGGAAGGGAGACATCACAGTATTCTTGTGTTAGGGAGGGCAAAAAAACAAAGCTACCAGAGTTCCTGCTCCTAGAAATTTTGTTTGTATGTGTGGGCATCAGTGAAGAACAGGGCTGGGCATAGCAGTGATGCTTCCACGGTGAAATAGGTTGCCTACAGTCATTTAAAAAAAAATTATTCTTGTGATGTGGGTGTTGTTAGTAAGGCCGGCATTTATTGCCATCCCCTAGTTGTTGTTGAGAAGGTGGTGGTGGGCCGCCTTCTTGAATCGCTGCAGTCCGTATGCTGAAGTGCTCCCACAGTGTTGTTAGATAGGCAGTTCCTGGAATTTGACCTAGTGACAATGAAGGAATGGTGACACATGTTCAAATCAGCACCTGCTGCCCTTGTCCTTCTCGATGGTGGAGGTTGTGGGTTTGGGAGGTGCTGTTGAAGAAGCCTTGGCAGTATGCTGCTGTGCATCCTGTAGATAGTACACACTGCAGCCACGGTACGCTGGTGGCGGAAGGAATGGGTGTTTAAGCCAGTGGATGGGGTGCCGATCATGCAGACTGCTTTGTCCTGGATGGTGTTGAGCTTCTTGAGTGTTGGAGCTGTGGCCATCCAGGCAGGTGGAGAGTATTCCATCACACTCCTGATTTGTGGCTTGTCGATGATGGGGAGTCAGGAAGTGAGCTTTGGGGAGTCAGGAAGTGAGCTACTCGCTGTAGAATATGCAGCCTCTGCCTGCTCTAGTATCCACTGTCTAGGCTCACACATGAAGAGTGGCCCAGGTAGTAGAGGGCTGTTGACACTTGAAGATCCAAATTTAAAGAAGGGCCAGCAACTTCAGGGGAGGGGAAAAGCCAACAGAGGGGATGTAGTGGGGGTGGGGGTGGGGGTGGGGGAAGAGAGAGAGAAGGCAAAATCCCATATGCAATGCCATACCTACGGATGTCTATTTATCAATGGACTTTATATTGTCTTCTTCTTTACACCAGACTGCATGTTGAAACATGTGCTCACAATTGTTAAACACATACCACAGTTAGAAACTGAATGTAAAGGTGCGTCTATATTTTTTTAAACTTAGAATCATAGAATGGTTACAGCACAGAAGGAGGCCATTCAGCCCATCGAGTCCGCGTCGGCTCTATGCAAGAGCAATCCAGCTAGTCCCACTCCCCCGCCCTGTCCCTGTAGCCCTGCAAATTTTTTCCTTTCAAGTACTTATCCAGTTTCCTTTTGAAGATTGAATCTGCCTCCATCACCACCCCCCGGTATTGCATTCCAGATCCTAACCACTCACTGTATAAAAAAGTTTTTCCTTATGTCACCTTTGGTTCTTTTGCCAATCACCTTAAATCTATGCCCTCTGGTTCTTGACCCTTCCATAATGGGAACAGTTTCTCTCTATCTATTCTGTCTAGACCCTTCATGATTTTAAATATCTCTATCAAATCTCCTCTCAATCTTCTCTGTTCCAAGGGAGAACAAACCCAGCTTCTCCAGTCCGTCCATGTAACTAAAGTCCCTCATCCCTGGAATCATTCTAGTAAATCTTTTCTACACCCTCTCTAAGGCCTTCACATCTTTTCTAAAGTGCTGTGCCCAGAACTGAACGCAATACCCCAGTTGTAGTCAAACCAGTGTTTTATAAAGGTTCATCATGACTTCCTTGCTTTTGCAATCTATGCCTCTATTTATAAAGCCCAGGATCCCGTATGCTTTTTTAACCACTTTCTCAACCTGCCCTGCCACCTTTAATGATTTGTGCAGATATACCCCCAGATCTCTCTGTTCCTGTACCCCTTTTAGAATTGTACCCTCTAGTTTATATTGCCTCTCCTCGTTCTTCCTACCAAAATATATCACGACACATTTTTCTGTGTTAAATTTCATTTGCCACGTGTCTGCCTATTTCACCAGTCTGACTGTATCTTTTTGATATATCACTATCCTCCTCACTGTTCACTACACTTCCAAGTTTTGTGTCATCTGCAAATTTGGAAATTGTGCCCTGTACACCCAAGTCCAAGTCATTAATATATATCAAAAAAAGCAGTGGTCCTAGTACCGGCCCCTGGGGAACACCACTGTATACCTTCCTTGGTCCCTTTGTATTTATTTGTTTATTTTGAAGATTGAATCAGCTATAACTTGTCTTTTGATTTAAAAAAAATCAAATTAGTCCTCAAATCACTGGCACTGTTTAAATCTCCTCTCCACGTCTAGCTTGGAGCATTTCTCTGTTTCCATTGTACCAGCAGCCGCCGAGTACTTTTGGATCATATTGCTGCTGTGAATTATTTATAGCAACTCATTTATCAATCAAAACACTTCAAAGCAATGAGTTACTTTTTTGGCAAGCGAACGCAAACTCAGCTAAAGACGGTGCCTTCAAGAAATGTAGCATTTTTGTGTTATTAGTCAAACTTTTCCCATTGACTTATTAGGGAAAACAATGTATGAATCCAAGAACACGGCGTCAAGTGTATCAGCTTGCAGGCTACTTTTTTTTTATAAACTCCAAGATAACTGGTACCTCAAGGGTTAACCCGCGGTTGCAACCGGACAGAAACGGTCAATCGTTTGGATTTCTTGTCAATTCCTGTGTCCATTTAATATCGCAATTATGAAAGCCAAAAAAAACACAAATTATGAAATTCCCTGTCTGAATTACACACTTATCGTAACAATCTCAGTTTGTTTTACAGATGCAAAACTTGGCGCTTGTATCCAGGGTTTATTGGAGCTGCAGGAGTTAAAAGGAACAGCTCGTATTCCAACTTTCCGAGTTCGAAGCGGAAGGTCTGAATTGTTCCATTTCACCGTTTGTTCACGGGATTTGGGGAGAGGGCCATTAAAATAGATACTTTAAAACACGTGACATTGATAACTTACCAATGATAAGTTCATTGATTGGTGTGCTGGGGCTAACTCTGATCTGGGAATGCTGCTGCCTTCTACTGAGCCCGTCCAATCCAGTTTTTTGTAGTGGGCACTATTTATCCCTCAACCAACATCACTAAAAACCAGATTATCCATTCATTATCAAGTTGCTGTTTGTGGGAGCTTGCTATGTGCTAATTGGCTGCCAGGTTTCCTACATTACAACAGTGATTACACTTCAAAAGTACTTAATTAGTGGTAAAGTGTTTTGGGACATCCTGAGGTCATGAAAGGCATTATATAAATGTAAGTTTTTTTTCCCCAAGTCTTTGGGGTTGGAATTGTACTGTACTGTGTGCTAGTTGTAGTACATTGGTTAATGCCTTCCTTCCCTGAAATGCTCTGCTTACTGTTTTAACCAAGCTCTTACCCCTTGTGCACTCTCACCTACCAACTCTGAGTAACTTTCATGCAATCACTGTCTTTGCTAAAGGACAGTTGTTTAGGCTGCAGTTACACTAGCACTTTCACATTGGCTGCACATCAATACAATAGTGCCAACATAATTTAGGAGTGAGGTGCTACTTTGAATCCCACGCTTGCTAAAGTCAAACACTGTGAGACCCCCTCAAGGAGGCTCGTACCAGTTGGGTTCCACACAATTTACAGTTTCATGTGGTGTGAAACCAGCCCTGGGCGTATGGTAGTGTTGTGGCTATGTTAACAGATTAGTAAGCCAGTGGGGGTATGGTAGTGTTGTGGCTTTGTTACTAGACAAGTAATCCAGAGGCCTAGACTAACAATTCAAAGAATGTAAGTTCAAATCCCACCATGGTAATTTGAGAATTTGAATTCAGTTTTAAAAATCTGAAAATCAGTAAAAGTGACATGAACCTATCAGATTGTCATAAAAACCCAACTGGTTCACTACTGTCCTTTAGAAAAGGAAAGAAAGACTTTCATTTATATAGTGCCTTTCATGGCTTCAGGATGTCCCAGAGTACTTTACAGCTAAATAAATACTTTTGAAATGTGGTCACTGTTGTAATGTAGGAAACACAGCAGCCAATTTGCACTCAGCAAGGTCCCACAAACAGCAATATGATAATGACCAGATAATCTGTTTTAGTGACGTTGGTTGAGGGGTAAATAGTAACTCGGACATCGGGGAGAACTCCACTGCTCTTCTTCAAAATAGTGCCATGGGATCTTTTACAACCACCTGAGAGGGCAGACAGGGCCTCAATTTAACATCTTATCCAAAGGACAGTACCTCCAACAGTGTAGGACTGGAGTGTCAGCCTAGATTTTGTGCTCAAGTCTTCAGCGTGGGACTTGAGCCTACAACCTTATGACTCAGAGGCAAGAGTGCTATCACTGAGCCACAGCGGAAACCTGCCATCCTTACCCCAGTCCTATGTCAATGTGGTTGACTCTTAACTGCCACCTTTTAAAAATTTTCATTCTTGGGATATGGACGTTGCTAGCAAGGCCAACATTTATTGTCCATCCCTAGTTGCTCTTGGGAAGGTGGTGGTGAGCCACCGCCTTGAACCGCCACAGTCTATGTGGTGAAGGTGCTCCCTCAGTGCTGTTAGGAAGGGCGTTCCAGGATTTTGACCCAGCGACCATATATCCAGCATGAAATATTTCCAATATAGCAGAACAAAAATGGAGAAAATCCTGAAGCACCTTTGGCTGTTTCCTACGTTGAAGGTGTTATATATATGCAGGTTGTTGTTATCATTCAGGGGAGAGCCCTCAACCCTCAATTTCAAAGAAGTATAGGTCTAAAAAACAGTCTGCAATCCTGGTACAGGAATATAAGGTGTACTCAGTTTTCCAAAGCTCTTGGAGGGCAGCCACAATCAAAGGGGATACAGGTCGAAGAATAAGTGCTACATTGTTATGGGCTTATCTCTGACTGTCACATTTCAAGATTTCTGCTTATGCCAATGTGGAGGAATCTTGCTGTAATATACGTTAAAAATGCTGTTTTGAATTTAACTCTTGAGGAGTTTTCACAGGACACAAGGCTGGGAGATATAGATTAGCACTGAGATGGGGGGGGGGTCAATTTTCGGATGGCCGAGTGGGTGCGCTCGTGGCGGCGGGGCTCCTAAAATTGGGGATTCCCGGAGCGGGTCCAGAGCCCGGCTTCAACCCACCCACTTCCGGGTTCTTCAATGACGTGAATCGGTGTGCACACAGCCCCCGCATGCGGGGCTCCCACCGGCAGTCAAAGCCGACAGGATCCCACTTAAGATCATTATCTGGGTACTTGAGGTCGTTTACAGACCTCATTAGTTGGAGATTTTAGGAGGATTCGTTTTGGACTACCCAGAGCGTGTTTCCCGTGCTGGGGGAAACACTCCCTGTTTAAACAGACGCGTTGCAGCCAGCAGCCAGTGGCAGCTGCAAAGGACCATTTAACAGGTGTGGGGTAAACTCTCATTCATTGCAGCATGGCACTCTGTCACCTCAGACAAAGTTTTGCCTGCCACACCGTTGTCTCCACACTCCAAATTATTACATCATACACTAAACTTTGCTGTCCAAACACATTTACCTACTTTTACCCCATTTTACCACATTTACCCTCTCACACTCACACCGTCAGAATTGGGGGGGGGTTCCATTGCTGCATTCATCACTCCATTGGAGAACGACCAACATCATCAGCATTGCCAGGAACGCCGTCCACCTCCGTCACATGGAGCTACACAACACAGTGCTGCACAACAGGCAGCTGCACAAAGTAGTCGTGCAACTACACATACACCCACTGTAGGGTGACCCAATGGGTGGCATCAAGGGTGTTCATGGAGAACCTCATGAAAGAGCCTTATTGCACAAGCCAGTCAAGAATGGCCAAGACATGGCAGTAGTGGTGACAATATATAATATGTAATGTGAGTTGATCAGAAATCAAATATAAGTAAAAACCATGACAAACCCTCAAACACCCTTGTGCATCCCCTTCATACTCAGGACACGTTTGCATTATGCTTCCTACTACACATACACGATGTGTGCCCTGTGGCTGCAGCACAGGTAATGGCTGGTTGGGTGAGGCTGACTGTGAAAGAGATGCATGAGAAGGTGAGTATGAGACAGAGCTATGAGATTGTATGAGGATTGGGTTGAGTGGTGGTGGTGGGATAAGTACTGGGGAGGTGAGAAAGTGCAGGTAAGATGAGGATGAGGGTTCAGTGGGTGTGAAGAGTGATGTGATAGAGTAGTGTTGGCAGTGCAGAAGTAGATGTGAGGTGGGGGCGGTGATGTGGCAGACGGAGTGTAGGGGAATGAGTAAGAGTACTCACTTCGGTTGACCTGGTTAGGTCATTGAAGCACCTCCTGCACTGTATGCAGGTGCGTGATATGTTGGTGGTGCTGGTGATCTTCTCTGCCACCTCGAGTCAGGCCTTCGTGGTGGCAGAGGCTGGCCACTTCCTTCCATCCGCAGGGTGGAAGATCTCCCCCCTCCTCCTCCTCCTCCTCCTCACCCCATCCAGTAAGGTCTAGAGTGAGGCATCATTAAACCTGGGAGCAGCCTTCCCCCTGGGCTGCTCCATGCTGTAATTTTGCCTATTTTCTGTAGCATCAGTCAGTGGAGGACTGCCCCTTTAAATCGGGCTCCTCCAGTTAACAGCCTATGATGTGGGTGCGCAATCCGCCTGCTGCGCAGCTTTCCAGCGCGAAACCTGGAAGCCAAGCCAAGGTAAGTAGCTTCAATTTACTTACGATCGCGTGCCAAACCCACCTATTTCACTGGGCGTGTTACCCACGTGGCCAGTCGACCCCCCGCTGCCAACCCGCCTCCCTCCTAATATCAGGCCCGGGGTGTCTGAACCAATGTGCTTCAGATAATGAAAGTAAATTTGGACATTTCGGTGATCATTCACACCTATTCTAGTTGAGATGACTTGAGTTTAGCTAGGGTAGCCATAATGATCATCATGTGAAGCCACTTACCAGTGACAGCCACAAGTTCCATGGAAGACAATGGAAGCTTGTGAACCAATTGACCATAATGCCAACCTGTCCAGCCAATTTGCATTCTATGGCATAAGGATATCATTACAAAGCTGGAAGGACTGAATCTGGTCAGTAAACAAAAAAATCAACCTCATTCTTTTGTGAATTCACCCTCTGAAAATGAGGACATTCATGCTTTCTTTTTTTTTCCCTGCCTGTCTATGTCGCTTGAGTGCTGGACATCCAATGCTGGTGGTGTACTCCCTTCCTTTTTCTCCTCCTCCTCCTCCTCCTCCTCCTCAGACAAGATAACACCACCTTCGCCTGGGACCCAGTTACGGATTAGGAAGTGGCTGAATCATCTGTGTAGACATAAAAATATGATTTATGAGCAGATGACTTTGGACTGTGCATCATCTGGTGTTTCCTACCCCTAAAGCCGACTGCATAAAACATTGAAGCATATTTTTGCTTACAAAACTTTAGGGAATGTAACTGTGTTTTTGGCATTGCATTATATTAGACTACTTACATGTGGTTGACAATTTTATTCAGCAAAAATACATGATGTAATTTATAACATAACAAAACCTAGCTAGAATCCAAGGATTTAGTGGATGCGTTCTGCTTCTCACTCACAAGGTGGAAAAGTAAGGTCCGTTTTCTTTATGTTTCATGGAATATTTCTAATAGTTTCACACTCCTACCTGTGCCATTGCTTTGCAAGCCTTTATCATTGTTTACCATTGGTTACTGTCACCTCACCACACCTTTTGGGTCATGGAGGCTCTTTCTGCAATTAGTTGCCTTTTATATATTGCACAGTTTAGCTCAGGCAGCCTGACAGCCACTTGCTGTAAATACATGAGTTTCTTAGCCTGTCATTTCCTTTTATTCTTTCAAAAAACTGTTCCAGTAAAATATGATGCTCTTGCAATCCTGAAACGTAGTCACATTCAACATAGATCAAGTGAGTCATTTCTGGTTGTGCACCAATACTTTATGTTTCATTGTAAGGCTTCCCTTAGCATTGGCGGTAAATTGCTAAGTTTAAAAGAAGGGAACATGCATTCTACCAGTCAAATGGAGTTGCGTGGTTACATTGCAGTTATTACCCAAAAAATGCTAAGTCGCACTGACTGACTAATTCCATCTACAATTTTTTCCCCAACAGCATATTTTACTTTGCATTTATTATCCAAACAGATTACTCATAACCTGTGTAATGTACCTATAGTTTTGTCTCCTGTCAGACCCTTAAAATGTAAGTGATTTTTGGCTATTTACTATATAATATTCTCTCTTCATACCGAATGTTGTCATGGGCTCATTTTCTCTGAATGACAACATTGTGCTCCAGTATAATAGTGATCAGATAAGTGCATCTTTATTATTAGAATGGCCTCAGGAGATTGATCTGGAGTGACAGCACACTGGTGTACGAACTGATTGTGCATCAGTAAGCTTTGATTCCTCCCCCATAATTCCCTATATGGTGAATTCTTGATCTGTGTGAGCCACATGCTCTCGGGGAGGGGAGGGGAAAGTAACCATGCCAACTTGCATCTCTCACAGTCCTCAAAGGGCCCAATTCAAGAGCAACATTGGGTTTGGGATTGGGTTTGGTTGTCCATCCTCTCCATCAAGAAACAGTGTAAGAAGAAACCAAAGAAGACAGAAGACTATGCTTACTATATCAGGGCAAAGAAAAAAACTGGGCTTTAAAATATACCTCAGACAGTCGTAAAACAAGTCAAGCTTTAATTTTGGCGTTGATTACTCAACCAATCTATAATAAAAATGTTTGTAAGAAAGAGTAGTATAGGTGTTTACTTAGAGGTATATACAGAAATGGACATGTAACCAAGGATGTACTTACACACCAACTTAAATGTTGAAGCCTGCTAAAGTTGGAGCATAAACATGGAGTCGGGTAAGTGAATGGATTCCTGATCACACTTGGAACTGGCAAATGAAACCCCAACAGCTGGAGTTTCAGATCCCTGACTGAATTGTAAATATGGTCTTCAGCAGTTCGAGTTCAAAACTCTTCTTTCTAACATGGGCAGCCTTATAATATCATAACATCACGTCACATGGCTTAAAATTGGAATTAAGAAAGGGGAAGTGAAAACAGGCAAAAATTGGCTTTCCAAGCCCGTAGTGAACTGAAGAGCAGTTTGCTCTCAATTCACTGCACCTTAATGTTACATTTAAATTTTCAAAAGAAGTTGTTTACTGTGTATTAAGATGATGAATTATTAGTAATAGTTAACTCGATATTTTGATTGATAAATATTGTTTTGTAGTTTTTAAATGGTTGGAAGTAAATTCACTGCTTCTCAAACTGCTTCTCAAACTACTTCAAATGCAAGGGAATCCAAACCACCAACAACCAAAGAAAAGCTTTTGGTTTTAGGTATTGCACCTTCTACCCCAACTCAGTCTCCACTATCTCCGACAACAACAACCACTTGCATTTACACAGCACCTTTAACATAGAAAAACGTCCCATGGTGCTTCACCGGAGCCCTATCAAACAAAATTTGACACCGAGCCATATAAGAAGATATTAGGACAGGTGACCAAAAACTTGGTCATAGAGGTAGGTTTTAAGGAATGTCTTAAAGGAGAAAAGAGAGCGAGCCGGACCTCCTACCAATTAGAACTACATCTCATCAGGACATGAATTGAAGATGTGCCCTTCTCTTGTGGTGCAGTTGAGAAATATCAGTAAAATGTTAAAAGAGGTAGATTAAAAAAATCAGTGCTATAGATTTTAAGTAAGTTGCCCACTTATGGAAAGCTCCCGTAACTTGAAGCACTGAGCGTTTTAAGAGTTAATAGACTCATATAAAAGCACAGTGTTCTGAACCACCAATTCAGCTGAATGCTTACAGCTGCAGTTCCTTTCATAAGTAAGGGGTACACCTACCACGAGATGAAGTAAAATTCCAACAAGGTTACTATATAAATATAACTGTACCATATAGACCATAGCAGAGAGAAAAAAAATGTGAATACATGAAACAGACCAGCTGTCTTGTGGCAGCAATTGCTAACTGTATGAATGCAAAACTAAAAAGTGTTGAGTTTTACGCCTCGGAGTGCAATAAGTATTTATAATTTTATAGACAGAAATGACCCTCAGTAAGTAGAGATCATATTTTTTGGCCTTAAAAGTAACCCTTGGAGTAAAGCCCAGCTTCTGACATTTTATGGTGCTGTTTCCTTGGAGGAAATCCTAGGTTGAAGAAAAGCATGTTTCATTTCTTTATGAACAGTGTTATTACAAACTTTCCATAGTAAACACAGTAAGGGCAATTAAACAGAGTCTTATGATTGAAATGTCCTCCACAAGAGATACTTAACTCTCACAATAAATTGTTTATTACTGCAGATTTCACATGACTAGCATTCATGCCTTTTATATGAAAATCAATGCAAGCACTCCCACCAACAAACAGAGCATCAGAATGCATCTCGCATCCTAGACAGGATAAGATGCACTTATAAGCACAGCTTTGGAATGAAAACGCAATAGTGATGAAAACCTTTGCACCGTGTCATAACTTCAGCTTACCCACTGTTTCAATATTACATATAATACATTAACTTCATACAAGAACATAGCATTCCATGTAAGCAACAGGCAGTGTTATCAAAACATCCCTGCACTGTCGATCATTTTGGAATCTCAGGCAGATTGCAGAGGGATGAGGGCTTTGTTGCCCACTGCCCTAAGCTTCAATGCACCCTAGGTCCTAAAAAAAACCTTGTACAATCTATTCTCCTACAAACACTGTTAATTACACAATAGATTCCACACCAGTTGTGGATGATTTATAAATGGAAAAGAGATAATTGTTCTCAGCTGAGAATGATAACTGATACAGGTAAAAATGTTTTATCTATCCATTGTCACCAAAGACTGAAGCAATTAAATTAAATTTTTTACCTATAAATATGCAGAGGTTGATTAGTGCAAATGCTTTCTGTGAAGTTCCTTTACACGTCATCTAACATACATTCATTTTTCAATACTTTGGACTCTATCCTCTGATCCTTAACCTGCCTTATTTTAAAGTGATAAGCCAAGAATTTTCTTGGAGCTGCTCCCGCTCCCACCGTAACTTTAAACAGGGTTTCCACGACACTACCAGTGAAATAACGGCGTCGGAAATAGCTCCAAGGAAATTCCTGGCATTAGTCAAGATTTAACTTATTCAATCCATTTAACATTTTATGTACCCTGACAAGGTCCACTGTAAAAGTCTTCTCCATGACCTATAGAAATATATTAATTGAAGAAGTTGGAATTGAACATCTTTATTTGCACTAGAAGAAGCCTGTAATTTGCATGCATGGGTTTTGTTGTAGAAAGTGCTGCAGTTATGTTCTGAGACTGGAATCTGTACAGTGTAACCCTCATAAAGCAAACTGGAATCATAAAGAAAAGAAAGACTTGCATTTATGTAGTGCCTTTCATGCCCTCAGGATGTCCCAAAGTGCTTTACAGATAATGAACTACTTTTGAAGTGTAGTCAATGTTGGTTGAGGGATAAATATCGGCCAGGACACTACAGCGAACTCCCCTGCTCTTCTTTGAACCTGCAACCGTTTGACTCAGAGGTGAGAGTTCTACCACTGAGCCATGACTGACATAAATTTAAAACAGAAATAGACAGTTTCCTAGAAGTAAAGGGAATTAGGGGTTACGGGGAGCGGGCAGGAAATTGGACATGAATTTAAATTTGAGGTTAGGATCAGATCAGCCATGATCTTATTGAATGGCGGAGCAGGCTCGAGGGGCCGATTGGCCTACTCCTGCTCCTATTTCATATGTTCTTATGTTCTTATCACACAGTGAGCAGTACCTTGTTACTGGTCACAAGGAGATCAATGATAGATCACTGTGACACATGCATGCTGGGAAATAACGCACAGAGCTCTGCTCCATTGGCAACTTATTTTTACTGCTACAAAAGCACAGGTGGGAGTGTTCACTTTCCACTAACGTTAAAAAGATTGAAGAATAAGTTGACTTCAATGGAAATAAAAATCGGGAGAGATGTAAAATGGGCTGCTGATTCGCCATCACCTGTTTTACAGTATCGCACAAAGTCACAGTCTACCCCAATCAAGTACCCCAATAGATGTTTTCTAGTCAAAAAAAATTAAATAATTGAATGTCATTTTTCTATCTTCTTTCTCAGGAATTCAAAATATTTTGCTGAAACTTGTTTCAATTATTTAAATTCTTCCTCTGTTAACTTTGATTAAATAAACAAAACTAACTAAGTTATATATGACTATACATAATGCTATGTATTTATGTGCAAAAAATATAAAAAGGGACTTACAAAATTATCCTAAAAGATTTTTTAAAAACCTATTTCTTGCTTGTTGGCGTCGCACAGGCAAATTTAATGGTTCATAAATCATACAGTTATGTCCAGCATAAGTGATAAATGCCCTTCCAGTAATAATACTTAAGACTGCGACTTCATTGTTAAATATGCATCAGCTTATTTAGAACAGCTGTTGGTATATTTTTATTAAAGCCCTGTGTTCCTGTCATTGAGCAGTGGAACTGTATTTGTTCCTTCAAACCCGCTAGCAAAAGAAATAGAAAAGATCCCCCCACTCCAACTGGGATAATAACCCAGCAAAGAAACTTCTCTCACAGGATCTGAACTCAGCAAACCCTCCCTCCCCCCACCAACCGCACCCCGCCTACTGAAATAACCCAAGTCTGAATTAGAAACTCTATTGATTAATTTCATTCTGATCTCATACCATATTTGCCATTCTGTGCAATTTTATGATAAAGTGCTTGTGCCAGACAAGAATAAATTATAGAACATCAAATAGGATACCTGGGAGAAGAGTGAAAACACACCCACGTCTTCAAATGTTGTGCAGAATATGGACAAAACACCAATATTCAACATTTTTTGCAATGAATATATTACTAGCATAGTAAATAATACATTAGAGAAAGTTTATCCATAGAAGTCAGTCTTCATTGAGCTGGGTGCGGCACTGATACTGCAGCAAGTATGGCCCAATCCGTGCAGTCTCCTATTCTCTCTCCACCTTATAAGAAATAGCACTAATTTTAGCCACCTCTGAAGCATTGAAAGCAGAGTGAGCCTAGAACTAAAAGGGACGATTTTAACTTTCGATAGTGGCGGAAAATGGGTGGTAGTGAATTGTCCGTCCATTATACACCCCGCCTTCCCATTGGAAGGGAATATTGGGTGGGGTGTATAATTGGCGGCTGATTCATAACTGTCAGTTTTCCTCCCATGCCCAAAGTGAAAATTACCCCCAAGATCTTCTGGCCTTAAGTCCAGTGCTCAACAGACTGAGTTACTCAACTTCCCAAAATAATATGTTTCCAATTTTTTGAATAGAAATATTTATTAAGGGCTGTCAATTAAATTTTCTTTAAATTACGTTTTATTTCACAACTGAAATAATGAGTGTTATGTATGAAAATAATAATGATTATATAATTTCAGCAAGACTAAACAGACATCCAAAATGGCATTATGAAGCTCACTTACATCCATCTATTGCCATGGCCGGTCCCACCCATTCCTTCATGCTGGGACTGTCAAAAAATCTCTGGGTTTTAGGATTACGCTCTTGGCTGAGGAAAAAAAAAGTCTGAGCATATGTTTCCATTGATTCTGGCAGGGGCTCATCTTCCTAACAAAATCACTGAAGCTTAAATTAGAAACTTTCTGTCAGTGAAGTTTAAGTCTTCTCTCGACTAGCTCGTAGCTTGTGAAATGAGGAGGGGGTATGTAGCAGCATACCCTCTCTGTCTTCAATTTTAAATAATGCAAGATGTTGATTAAAAGTGCCCTAGATTACTGGGATGGAGTGCAGTAGGGCTATGTAAGAGTTTGAAATGGGTGGTAATGATTCAGATCTCTTCCTGTACCATTGCCCGCCTCCACACTTACTTTTATTGTATCAAACTAATAGTTTTCACTCCCTGGACTCCTTTAAATGCATTGGCAACCACAAACTAGAATTGAACTGAACTTATATAATTTGCAATCCAGATGCTTTTTACAAACATTCTCCTCCAAGAATTTCTCGTTTCCCCAGGCGGGGTATTAACTGTTTTCTTTTTCCCCTCAATAAGCTGCAGATGCATCATGCTTTATTTTGGTGATTATAATAAAAGTTTCTATGAGTCCATGATTATTTAAATGAACGAAGTTCATCCTTCACAAATAAGTTGCAAATATGATGAAAGCAATGACCCCATTTAAAGGGGCTCCTTTCAGTTCTCAGTCCTTGACTGTCCCAAATGCAGATCCAATATGTAAACAAATGTCTTTAGTTTCCTAAAATTTCCCCATGGTGGACTGGGTTTCCCTCAACTGAATAATGAAGTTGAATTAAGAATAATGTCCAGGAGAGATATTAGAAGGAAGGAGGTAGAAGGAGGAGAAGTTGAGGTGACTACTTATACAATGGTACCAATAGACATGAAGGCAGCCTAGACTCCACACTCATTGACCTGCAATAGTTTCTTCAAATCAACCTGGGAACTTCTTTTAAGGTATGAATTTTGTCTAGCAGCAATTGAAATAAATTTATTTAGCGATTAATCGTCAGAGATCTAATGCTCTCAAAGGTATAAATGTGTTTGCTCCCCCAGGACAGCAGGAATTTCATATGAATACTTACTCTTCTGAAATAGTCCGGATGCCTGGCTAACTGATAAAGGAGCTCCAACCCCTATAATAGACAAAACACACATTCGCTGATGACGCACTTGCTTCACACCCTCATCATGTAGGAAGATGTAATGTAATACAATTGATACATTTTCTCTTAGTTAGGGATGTATAATGTATCGCAAACTTTCAAAAGGTGGGTCTTTCTTTAGATCTCCTAGTCCAGAAGCAATTTTGCCCATCATATACTGATGGCTGCATTTGCAGGAGTTTTGCATTAAAACTAAACAATATCCAGTGTTATTACGGAAACGTTATTGATAGTGACATCAGCATTTAAATGGCCAATGAAAGCTTTTATTTCATTGATTTTTTTCTCCCATAATTTGTCCCTTTTGCGGTCACTGTTGGTTTCAGCCATTACAATAAACCACTGTCAGCCAGGAGGAAAGGACCATACACATCCCCGTCAAACATGGCCTTCATTCAGCAAGTTTTTGCAAGGTTGGCATGAAAATGACACTTTTTATGATTGGCCAATGGGAGGTGCCCTTCTGAGGTGCATAGGATTGACCTTTTCCCCTGAGATTCAGGACCCGGTTGCTGTCGTGTCCTATTCACCAATCTGGCACAACTTATGAACTGAAAGCAGGGAAGTTCAAATGTCAGTTGAAGCTGGGATCTAAGCTCATGACCTGTTGTGCTGAAGTGCGAGAACTGGCAAAACTTATCAAATAAAGACAGCTGGTTGAAATGGATGCCACGGGCAGGATTTTAATTTATGGACTTCTGATCTGAGAAGGAGAAGTGACAAGAACCTGTTGACTGAAGGCAGCAAAGTTTGATTGCCAGTCAAGATATGGGATTTAAACTCATGACCTTCTGGAATAGGAAAGAAAACTGGTGAATCTTGTTGACATAAGACAGTCAAGTTCTAAGGTCAGCCAAGACCAGGACTTGAGCTCATGACCCTAATGGGTTGTGAGTTCAACACTCAATTACCAAAGGTATCAGAATGTATTTTTCTTTTAAGTTCTTTTCTGGTACTATGCTGAACAAAAGGCCTATTCATCATCACTGCAACGTGAGATGATGCTCCTCAGAGAATGAGATATGTTGCTGATGACATTTTTATACCAGAATAATAATCAAAAAGTTACATTTATGTTTTATTGTATTCAAACAATACTGTGACTTTACAGAACTGTTTAGAAGCTCTGTTTATTTCTGTAACTTTGCTTTACAGTGTGTACTGAAATGTTTTATTGCAAATGTTTCATTTCAGATCAGATGTGCAGCTATAAAAAGAAAAAAACCCTGCAAATGTTAGAAATCTGAAATAAAAACAGAAAAATGCTGGTCAGTTAGCATCTGTAAAGAAAACAAGATAGCATAATGTTTTAGGAGAAGACCCTTCACCAGAACTGGTAACAAGTATTTTGATTACAGAGAAGAATATTCAATACTGAATGGGTTATTTGGAGCGCACCTTGATAATATGGTCAAGATGTTATTTACTAATGTTACAGGCGTAAAACAGACGCCTAAAGCTCTAATATGGCATATACCATATATCATACTGTACAATCAATGTTAAATCAGCATGAATCAGAGACTGGTGCTATGTCATAAGATATAATTTAACTTAAATGATAATAGTAACAATAATAACGGAATATTACAGAGCACAATAGTACGGGTGGGTTGGGTGGGGGGGAGGTTGTTAAAGGGTCATGATTACTGTGTTGGAGAGTTTATGAAACAGGTTCATACCCCGGAACAGCTAGTAACATCTTGCTGCGTAAACCCAACTCCAAACCCAGAAGATTGGTCGCTTGGGGTAGTTTGAGGTGCAAAGTTGCAGTGTGGCCTTCAGCAATAGGATCTTCTGTGTTTAATTTACATTTTTATTTGTACTTCAAGTATCTGTCACAGAAGATGTGATCAATTAGAGAACTCTGTCATCGCATCATCAAAAGAATCATTAAACCTTCTGCTGTGTGCAAAAATGGCAAATTGTCTCAACAACAACAACTTGCATTTATATAACACCTTTAACGTAGTAAAACATCCCAAGGCACTTCACAGGAGCATTATCAAACGAAATTTGACACAGAGTCACATAAGGAAATATTAGGACAGGTGACCAAAAGCTTGGTCAAAGAGGTAGATTTTAAGGAGCATCTTAAAGGTGGAGAGAGAGGTAGAGAGGAAGAGAGGTTTAGGGAGGGAATTCTAGAGCATAGGGCCTAGGCAGCTGAAGGCACAGCCACCAATGATGGAGTGATTCAAATCGGGGATGAGCAAGAGGCCAGAATTGAAGGAGTGCAGAGATCTCGGAGGGTTGTAGGGCTGGAGGAGGTTACAGAGATAGGGTCAGGCGAGGCCACGGAGGGATTTGAAATGAAGGATGAGAATTTTAAAATCAAGACATTGCTGGACCGGGAGCCAACGTAGGTCAGCAAGCACAGGGGTGATGTATGAACGGGGCTTGGTGCGAGTTAGGATATGGACAGCAGAGTTTTGGATGAGCTCAAGTTTACGGAGGATACAAGGTGGGAGACATCCAGGTGCGCATTGGAATAGTTGAGTCTGTAGGTAACAAAGGCATGGATGAGGGTTTCAGCAGCAGATGAGCTGAGGCAGGAGCGGAGACAGGCAATGTTATGGAGGTGGAAGTAGGCAGTCTTGGTGATGGACCGAATATTAGGTCAGAAGCTCATCTCAGGGTCAATAGGTTGCCAAGGTTGCGAACAGTCTGGTTCAGCCTCAGACAATAGCTTTAATTCAATCATGATGCTGGATTTGTCACCATTTTCATCAACCACTGTGCTTTTAACTTATTGTGAATATCATATTTTATGATAATCTCAATGGGGAGGAGAAACAGCTGGCACATTTAGCATGGCTTTTAATTATTACAATAAGGTAGTATCATAACATCTATAGTAAGACACACAAAACAAGTTTAACTATACAGCTGAACACTGAACTAATCACCCCTTTTGCATTGACATATCTGAGCTACAAAAATCAAAAGCATTGTTTTGGCATCAATAGGTTAATTTTAAGAGTGTCTCACTACAACACAACATACTGGAAATATCTCAGATATGGACCATTAACCTTTAAGTAATACAGCAGCATTTTGACAGCAACATCTGTAAAACAGGTTTGTTTCAGTTTATTTGAACAATATCAGAAATTGAGAACTGTATATCTTTGGAATTCTCTACCCCAGAGGGCTGTGGATGCTCAGTTGTTGAGTATATTCAAGACTGAAATCGCTAGATTTTTGGACACTAAGGGAATCAAGGGATATGGGGATTGCGGTGGGGGGGGGGGGGCGGTGGAAGTGGAGTTGAGGTAGAAGATCAGCCATGAATGGTGGAGCAGGCTCGAGGGGCCGTATGACCTACTCCTGCTCCTATTTCTTATGTTCTTATGTGCATCATTGTAATAATTATATTAACATTTACCAAATTATTTTTGGATGCGTTAAGCCATGTGAAACATTTACATTCTTAACCTTTTCATGAATATCAATTATTCAGTGGCACCCTCCCCATTTGATAGAAATGCAGCTTGCCTGGCAAGAGATGGCAGCCAAAGTCAACACTGCGCACTGTACCTGGTTGATCTGGAAACTGATGTGGAAGAATATGTCACACCACAAAATATCTGCCAAGGTAAGACTACCCAATCACATCATTTATCGGGTGGATGATCCAAATATGCATGCCACATAGCATTGCTTGTTGACTTCCTTCAGATTTACTGTTGATCGGTGCCAAACGTCCCATGACCTTACAGTTCTTTCATTGCTTATCAGGCATGTCAATACTTCAGCAGGGCACATATTCAAGGCGTAACTTACAATTGACACCTTGGCACACACACAACTTCAAAAAGGCTTCACACATAAAATCATTGTCACACAACCTATCTGTATAATATATGATCACTTACTGACACCCAGAATGGGCTGTAGAATGACCACATGGCTACCATTGGTGACCCCTCTATTAGGGAAACACAGCAGTGCAGTGACATTGGGAAGCCATGTTACATTACTGTTGCTATTCAGTAGGAACAAAGATGAAAGTGCTGCCTTGCGGACCTATACATCACTCATCTGTTTGATTCCTATATGGGCAGCATATTGCTTGATATTGCAGATGATCCCTATGTAAGGCTGGAGGGAGGTGCAGTTAAAATAATTGAGAGAGGAGATGAGCATTACCATCACTGGCAGCACTGTTTCTGTGGCTTAGGTTGGCTGCAGGTGTCCTTACAACAGATGTTACAGATCTGCAATTGGCTTCCTACTGACCAGTATCCCAAAGTAATTGTCAGGTAGGTAGGTGTGCCAGGGCATCCAGATACGTTTGGTTGCATAATGGTGGGTGAGGGCAGTCTGGCTGTAGTACCTGCTTCTTGTCATGTTTTCTGCTATTTTGTAATATTTAACCATTAAATACAGTTGGCTTTCTGGTGAATTAGCAGACAATGTTCATTGATTTTAGACATACAATAAACTATATGTACTGTTAGGGAAAGAAAAAAACAATCTCCAAAGAAAAAGGTTTTCATAAAAATGCCCAACAAAATATTGGCTAAAATGTCTCCAAACTTCGAGGAGCTCCATCACTCATAGAGATTCCCTTAGGCCCACTCCAGATGGGTGCAGGAAACACCTCACCCGATCCTGTCCTAAGTGATTGGAAAGTTGTAGTCTGCTTCATTTCAATGCATTATAAATATTTAAATGAAGCTTTGGCTCCGTTTCAGTGAGACCTATTTAGGAGGGTGCCAAAGGCCTGCTAGAAGATTGCATATGTGACACAGTTCTGGGTATATGGATATGAGCTAAATCTTCTGGTCCCCCAAAGCCTGTTCCATTCTTTCACCACTGGCCTTAGCAACCAGAAAAATGTACCCTAATACTGAAGTATGTACATGTGTATTGAATAAAACTTACTATTTATCCAGCAGAGTACTTCCTTTTGCAGCATGAGTACAAATAACTGCTACATTTCATATAACAAATTTTTCTCTTAGCTTTAGAACAACAATTTTGTCCAAACATACGAAGTGCAGATTTACATTTGTTGTACTTTACTACATTACATCCGGTAAAAAAGCTTTCATCAGTTTCCTTATTTTGTAATTTGTAACATAAAATACAAATCAGTGTTTACAGTGAAAGAATTAAGAGTATTATGTGGTTCATGGATATATACTCAATCTGAAGAAAGGACACATTCTTCAGGAATTCTGAATATTACTTAGTGTAAGACAAATAACAGCATTGAGGAATGACATTTTAACAGTACAAACCCATAAATCCAAATTATATTTTTGTCAAATATTTACATTTCACACAACTTGTTTTGAAAGCAGCTAAATCTTGAATAAATGAACTGAAAGTGCATGGTTTATGCCAAAACTTCAAAAAATTCCTGAAAATTTTAAAATCCTGTCACTTCAACAATAGCTGTCATCAGACATGTCATTTGCCTAAGTATGCCTTGAATACAGGCTTGTTTTCACTGGTAAACATTTTACATTTGTAGATATATATGAGTAAAACATTTTTTTACGCAGCGAGCTGTTGTGATTTGGAATGCATTGCCTGAAAAGGTGGTAGAAGCAGATTCAATAGTAACTTTCAAAAAGGAATTGGATAAATACTTGAAGGGAAACAATTTGCAGGGCAATGGGGAAAGAGCAGCGGAGTAGGACTAATTGGATAGCTCTACCAAAGAGCCGGCACAGGCATGATGGGCCCAATGGCCTCCTATGAGCTGTATCATTCTATAATTCTATGATTCTATGATATCATGGTCCCTGAACACAAATGGGTTACCAATTTAAAACTGTTGTGATTCAAAACAAATATCGTTCTCATTTCTACCCATGGGATTTTGTACTAGAAATTAAATGACTGCCAGTTCGACTGGCAGTCAAACTCAGTGAATATTGTCTATCCTGCTTGGTTCATTAGATGAATAAAAATGTTCCATTCGAGCAGGTGGAACATCGGGAGCTGGACCTATCACACCTCGCAGAGCGCACTTTCCGTCAGTTGGCTTAGAACAGAATTGAAAACGGCCATGGAGAAGCCTGTAAGGTTGGACAATCCCATGTGGAGTGGAACAGTGCAGAACTCGGAGGACAACAGAACCAAGAGGGGATTGATAAGGAAGAAAATAATGAAATGAAACATATCTGATAGATTGCTATAATCCAGCCATGATAGTAATCCTATGTATAGAATCATAGAATCATACGGCACAGAGGAGGCAATTCGGCCCATCATGCCTGTGCCATCTCTTTGAAAGAGCTATCCAATTAGTCCCATGCCCCTGTTCTTTCGCCATAGTCCTGCAAAATTTTCCCTTTCAAGTATTTATCCAATTCTCTTTTGAAAATTACTATTGAATCTGCTTCCACCACCCTTTCAGGTAGTGCATTCCAGATGATAATAACTTGCTGCTTAAAAAAAAACTCCTCATCTCCCCTCTTTTGCCAATTACCTTAAATCTGTGCCCTCTGTTTACCGACCCTCATGCCAGTGGAAACAGTTTCTCCTTAGTTACTCCATCAAAGCCCCTCATAATTTTGTAAGAATGGAATATTTGCATGTCAGTATTAGAATTTTATTACATTTTTTTATTAGTATTTAGGCAGCTGAAGAGGTGAGGCATTTGCACTTTACACATTATTTCTTACTTTAAAACAATGTTCTTGACTGTGCTTTTCAAATAATATCTCTCCCTGTGATAACTCTCCCCTCCCACATCACTCCCAGCACTGGTTGAGTGGATGAGAAACAGCCTGTTCCCAGATTCCTCCAAAGTCATTCTGTGACCACTCAGCAGGGTGTAGGCATAAGCAGCATGAGTCACCCCTCCTTCCTTATTCTTCCTCATAGGGGAAGTGTCTTGCCATTTGCTCACTATCTCTGTAGACCCCTCTGGTTGAGACTTGAGAGAAGTCACCCTGTGGAGAAGCCTATGCACATCATGTTAATAAACACAGTCTCTGCGTGTCAGAATGTCCAGTGTTCTTGTGGCAGAAGAAAATTAAGCTTGCTCAGTTTTTAAAAATTGTGACTAAGATAAAAATGAAAGTTTAAATACATATTATTGCAATGAGATAGAATCACAGCAGATGCATGGCCTGGGAACTTTTTAAACTTGGCTTCACACAGGTTATACTGCAGCTGGCATGAATATCACATCATGTGATACTACCTCCTGGAGATAGTCTCACTCTGCATGGTCTCGGGCTGTTCCCCAATCAGATCACTGACCTGACTCCCAAATTATACTTCCAGTTTTCCTTTGAGATCTGTCTGAAACTGTTTGTTTCAACAAAAAGACAATAATACAACAGGCCTGGCTTGTTTCTAAACTTATATTTTGGGCAGTAGTTCTTTGAAAAGCATGGATATTTCCTTACTGCACATAGGTTTAATCTGCTAAGGGATTCATTGTCAGTGGTTGATCTGGAAGAAAATATTTTACTGAGCTGTTTGTGATATCAAGTATTTTTGGCAAGGGGAATAGAATGTAGAAGCTTGTGAGAGGAAGTGTTCCAAACCTTTTAATCCAGCAGGACAAAAAAAGGTCAACATACTAAATCCCTTCATTTTTAGTTTAAAAGAACCAGGCAGCAGAGATGTAAACAATTCCAGTCACAGTGATCCCAAAAGAATCAGCACCTTTTTAAATCAAGGTAATGTAGTGCATCTCTGGTATCATTAGTTTCCCACCACAAGAAGTAACTTTGCAATATATTTCTGAATATCAGAAATGTTCTTGAGTCACAGTATTTGTAATTACCACTTACTGATATCATTCTGCACTCTCCAGGATTTTACAATTTCTACATGAATCAAAATTTGCTTGGATTGTGAAAAAAAAATTGGAATATTGGAATTACATGCAACACAGTTAGGATTTCAATAACATTGTACAAGCTAATTGAGTTTTATTCTCTCAGTGTATGACTAGGGAGGTATCTCATTCTAGGGTCTGAAGCCCTAGAATGAGATACCTCCTTACAATTCCCTTCTACTTATCTCTTCTTGCATATTTACTATGTGGTTGCAACTGATCATTTAGCTTTCTAGATGATTGATATATCACATGTATCATGAATAATTCACACATATGAAACAATACTTAATTTTCCAGAACTAATTTAAAAGATATTCTTAATACCATTTCATAAGGCACCATGGAGTGCGATGTTGGCTCTGTCCTCACAGTGGTGTAAAGCAGAAATTTGTGTTTCACTACAGGGTAAATTCTTTGATAATGCATTCCCACCATAAAGCAAGTTTGGGCCAGAGAACTGGGGCTACAGTGATGTAGCCTTAATTAAAAATTGAACGTCTCCACACTTCCATCACTTGTGGGATTCTCAGACTGGTGAAAGAAGTAATTAACTGTCCCTGGCATTTACATAGTCACCAGTCTGAGTAGACAGAGGGGCGCCAGATCTCTGCCCAAAATGCACTTCTGTTTGGGTGGGGCTTGGGGGCAGGACGCTTCAACAAAAATGGGCATGAGAGCTTCATTTTAATATTTTAATGAATTGAAATGAATGCTTTTGCAACTTTACGTAATTCATGGAGAGAATGCGTCATTTATTCTCCTGCCCACATAAAACAGACGTTCCAGGATGCTGAGTAGCATTCCAACTGGAAATAAGCACTTAAAGGTAAGGGACATTTTTTAACATGGGATTTTGAAGCCTCTAGGAGAAATATGGTGAAGGTGTGATTTTTTGGGGGTATGTATTTTGCCACCACTTTAAATTCATAATGTTTTTGGTACTGCTATTTTTAACTGCTGTTGCTGCAATTCAAATTTGGACTGTGAGTATTCCTAAAGGAACACCTTCATATTTATGTTATTTGGAGAAAGAGAATGAGGAAGAGCAAAGGAGAGATGACAGGCAGGAGAGGTGGGCAGCTCACAACTGCCATTACCCTAAAACTCAGATATACAGGCTGCAGCACACTTGCCTGGATTTGTCAGAAGAACCCTTTCTTTATAATGTGATACCCTACTGGGAATTTCAGTCATACCTTTCATTAGAGAGGCTGTAATAGGATTGTGCCAGATGCTGGAATATGACCTCCAGCCAAATCCCACCACAGGCTGTCAAGGTTACCAACTCTCAACCTTTCATACATGATGCTCATTCCATGGTACTACAGGGAACAGCTGTATTGTCAGTCAATCTGAAGCGCATAGATGTATCAAGTAAGTGATCAATGCCTTGTTCAGCAGGTCACATTTCCCACAGACAACTGGCAACAGCTGGATAGGGCACTACACTGGCACTGCATTGTTTCCGAATGGCAGGATTCTCCAAAGTGATGGCACATATGTGGCTACATGACAGCACAGGAAATCTTACCCTACAAACAGTGAGCACCCAATGGATTGCATTGTTTATGTCAGGAGCTCACTGGCTCACTGGTGCTAGGATAGTGAGGCTGACCTTAGAAGTTGGAGTGGGATTATCACTCAATCATTGTGGTGACTGTAAAGGCTACTGCGCTTGTCTCCTGCCATGCTAAACTGGAAAATCCACATTCATGTCACTGAGAAACTGTTGATAGCTCTTTAATTGTTATAGTAGCATCAAGGAAACAGTAGTGATCTGTTGTTTATTTCACTTGTATGAAAGATCCTTAACTCCTGTAAGTAAATTAAGAAATCTAATTAGCTTAGTAATGCACCACTACAAGAACAATATTCTACTAATTATAGGACAGTTAAATAAAGGAAGAACAAATGAATGAACTTGCATTCATATAGTGTCTTTCATGTTCCCAGGATGTCCCAAAGCCAATGAATTGCTTTTGAAGTATAAACACTGTTGTTCTGCAGGCAAATGTGGCATACAGCAAAGTCCCACAGACAGCATTGTTACATCGTGACTTGCAGTTTTAAAATGTAAGGTGAGGCCCGGAAGTCTGCATGGAGATCATAAGGCAGTTTGAAAGAAAAAAGGAATCCTTGCTCTTACATAGAGCCTGATGACAACAAAATATCTCAAAGTGCTTCACACTGCTAATTAATTTGAGAGCGCAATTGCCATTGTTATGTAAGCAAACGTGAAGCGTTTTAGCGACTGTGCGATGTGTTGCATTTCAAAATCATGTTAAATAATTTTTATTTTTGCTGTTCTTAAGTATCACTGGTGAGGACTAGGAAATTAACAGCACTGGACAAATGTTAATTTTCAGACTGCAGTTGAAGAAGTCTTCTGTACGTTTGCCTTTATGATCTTCACCACTACCCCTTTGTGTACTGAATGGATTTTGCAGCTTTGAAAATGCTATAAACACACATGTTTTTTATCATTTAACAGCTGCAAAAAGGATCTTCTGTAAATGATGAATCTTACATATAAACGTTGAATGAGAGAGGGAGAGAGAAAGGTATTCTTCAATTCAGCAACGGTGCTTTAAAATGTTTTAAAATTAAAATGCAGGGTAGAGGTAAAACTGTACTATACAAGGTTATCTCAGTCAGACATGTAAAAGGCATTAGAACAACAAAAGATGAGTTAAACAGACATGCCAAAATGACTAAGAAAGTAGTGGAATGAGAAAGGGAAAGTCTCGGAGGAATATGGGAGAGACAGCTCAGCTCTGAAGTGGTTTGTCACTATGGAAATAACATTTGCCAATCAAAGAGTTAAATAATTGCAAACAATCTCACACTCCCACTCTCCCCAGAGAATCGTTGCAAGGTGAAAGAAATGTCCATCAAGAACATTTCCCAAGGTTTCATCGACAATAACACTTGTCAGCTTTTATTTATTCATTCATTTGGCCTCTTATTTGTTTGTTGTGCAGCTCTCCCTCTGTGATGAGATTTTGCTTCGCAAACACGTTTGACATTGGCTCTCCACTTCCCTGCTAACAGTCTGCCAAGACTGCGCTACTCCATTTGTTTTTAATTTTTCTTTTTTCCTTTCTGTGCAACTGTTGCTGCCAGCCAGTCAATCAGCTGTTTGGGTTCATGGGATGCACTTGAGCAGGGCTTGATTTGGAAGGATCATCTTTTACATTGTGGGGGTGGCTGGTTCAGGGTAGTCTGCTATAACATGTGATTCTCATTTGTAAAATCACACACTCCTGGCTCACTGTGTAACATTTCAGTATAACAACAATAAAGTATACTGTATACCGTCAAATGAACTACAGCTTCAACAGAAATACACCATCACTAACATTTGTTTTTTTCTGATTATTTAAGAGTGTATTAGTGCCAGTAAAATAATTTTCATTGCCTTTTTTACTTGAACATGAGAGGGAAGTACTTCCTGAGACTTCCTTTTACATTTTCTATACAAACAGCAATGTGATAATGAGCAGATGATCTGTTTTAGTGATGTTGGCTGAGAGGTAAATATTGGCCAGGACACTGGGGACAGCACCCTTTCTCTTCTTCAAAATAATGCTACGGGATCGTTTACGTCCACCTGAGAGGGCAGAACAGGTCTTGGCTTAATGTTTCACCCAAAAGATGGCACCTCCGACAGTGAAGCACTCCCTCACTACTGCACTGGATTTTGTGCTCAGGTTTTTGGATTACAACAGTGACTACTCTTCAAAAGTACTTAATTGGCTGTAAAGCACTTTAGGATGTCCTGAGATCATGAAAGGCACTATATAAATGCAAGTTCTTTTTTTATATGTCAGCGGGACACCATTATCTCCAAGTCACACACCATCCTGACTTGGACATATATCCTGGTTCTTTCATCGCTGCTGGGCCAAATTCCTGGAATTCCCTACCTAACTCCATCATTGGAATATCGCCACTGCAAGGACTGTAGTGGTTACATGAAATGTCCAACAGCACCTTCTTGGGGCAACTAAGAGTGGGCTATAAAAGCAGCATTATCAGTGTCGCTTATTCCAAAAACACTAAAAAAAAGCTTCTGATGTTGTAATAAAAACAGTGAATCAAAAATATCAGGTATTTAGGTTGCAGTTATGCTATAACTATCAGTATCAGATTGGTGGCTACAGTATCATTTCATAGCCAGGAGTACCTGATTTATACTGGCTGGCTGCAAATCCATCTTTCGTGGCTAGGAGGGCACTCTGCACACACTTACATGCATATGCAAAGCTCCTCTCCAGGTCAATAAATTTTAAATGTTTTGAGTGCATGGGCAGATGTACCACTTCCTCAAAATATTTACAGGTAAATTCACTGGGGAGCTCTTCTAGTGAGAAGCCGCTATCAAAGGAGGCATGGGTTGGAGAATCAATGCTCCAGTGTTGTAGTCCAGTCTCTGACTGGAGTTCCTTCTGTGTTTACGACTTTCTACTGGGAGTGCAAGATCAATGAATTTACTCTTTACATGATTGTTTTATAACATATCCGGGAGATTCAGTGGATTTTGGATCATTTTGTAAACTCGGTGTGACATTGCAACGCAGTTATATTCTATGCAGTGTCTTGACCAAAATGGTATGGGATGGCCTCACCAAGAGGGTCTTGGACTCCTATGTTCCAAAGTCAGGTTGAGACCTGGCTCCAGAGTTATACTATCCCTTATGTGTTGTTACGAAGTGGGAATTACTTTTAAGCAGCACAAAAGTGATAGCACAACAGCACCCTTACTTGTGGTCATTTGATGGTGCTAGTCAATTTTGTGTCATCCACAGATACTTTGTTGCCCCAAAGCAACACTGGTCGTGTTGCTGATGGTGCTGACACTCATAGCACATGAAATGCACCAAATGTAGAAATCACTCACAAAGGGACTGGCATGTCTGGAGGTTTGCATCAAACCCTTGATGAGTAGTTGGGCTCAAATCCTTAATGAGTTGAAAGACTTTTTGTTCCCTGTCTGTAAGAGTTCTAAATTTATTTTGTTTTGGCAGTGTCAACCCAGATTCTGGATACACAGAAGAAAACTACCCACAATTTGAGAATGATTGCCCTTAAACTGGCAACCTCACTCAGAGATGTCATAAGAGTGACTGGTGAGGGAAGTGGAAATGACATTGTGGTTTGGTAAAGTTGAAGATTAAAGAATAATATTGGGGCACTGCATGCTTGTAATCCATGCTATAGCTGACCTGGCAGTACTTCATATTGAGTGTAAAAAGTGGAAAAAATGTTCCATTTCACATTAATGATATCCCGCAGCACTTCTTACAGTACAGAGTCACTTAATGCTGATTTATAACTTTTTGATTAACACCACCTAATTTATTAATAGATATAATTAGTTAAAATAATATTTCTTTTGCAACTAAAACATCGTTCAGAAAACCCAAAATACAGTTTGACAACAGGACATTTCCTGTGCCATTGAGAAAAATATAAATTTGTCATATTTAAAGTGAACACATTTAAAGCAAGGAGGTGGGCCATTGGGAAAGTCCTAGTCTGTTGGGAGAGTTGACTGACAGATGGTAAATCTAAATGTTCCAAAAATTAAAGGACTTTAAATTACTCATTAAAACATACTACTTTGAAATTAAGATCAAAATAATGCCAGAATGTAAACCCAAAATAATTACGTTAAATTAAGTTTTACCGCATAAATATTTTAGGGACACACTGTTCTCTTCGTGCTATTGTGTTTGTTTTGTGAAATAGTGTCTCTGATAAAAATATATAACTATGAATAGAAACTGACTTATTTTTTTCTCTACAAAGGAGCTACTTTCAAATAACCAATGCGAACAACGGGAAAATAGCTCCACAGAATGCAAGGAAGATCTTTTTAAATTTCTGTAAACACTATTTAGCCCCCAAGTCCGGGTGGGTTGGGGGTGGGGGGCAATGAAAATTGTGGATTTTAAAGCCGGCGGAACGATATTTAAACCATCAGTTAGAATACTTGAACTTGGTGAACTGGTTAATTTTTTGTGTATTGAGGCAGGGAGAGGATTTTAACTCTGCCTTAACATGTTTCCTGTGGCCTCTGAAACACGCCATGGAAACGGAGGCGAGTTGCTGCCAGCAGCCACTTGGACATTTAAATCACTGTTTAACAGATGGGGATAAAAGGTGAGTTTTTGCAGCAGGGCAAGCAATTCTCCTAAACAAACCTTTGGCTTGGAGTTCTCTGTGTTTAGACTCAGATTTCTTTGTTCACACTCAGAATTCTTATGTTCACACGTATTTACCTACTTTTTGGACCCTCTCAAACTGACAACATCAGGATGGGGGGGGCTCAATGATTGTCTTCAGCATTTCATCTGAGGAGGAGGCACATCACCATCTGTGGCAGGCACGACATGCAGTTCTGGGGGTTGCAGCTCCACAAAACTTAGATGCACCACAAGGACCTGCAGAAGAGGGGAACAATGGAGGAGCCAATGTCCCACATGAGAGGGTCTACAGGCAGAGATTGAGTTTCCTGGACCTCTCTGAGAAGCAGTGCCTACAAAGACTCAGAGTGAGTCGCCAGGTGGTCACCGACATCTGTGCGCTTCTTCGTGCAGAGCTACTCCCAGCTGGGCCTGGTGACAACGCATTGCCCGTGGCAGTTAAAGTCATCACGGCCCTCAATTTCTTCGCCTCCGGATCCTTCCAGGGTGTCACCAGCGAATACGACAGGATACGGTGGATTGTTTTGCAGGAAGTCCCACTACATCAACTTCCCCATCAACGACATCAGCCAGACTGAGAGAGCAGTGGGTTTCCACTCTCTGGCTGGCTTCCCATGGGTACAGGGAGCAATTGATTGCACACATGTAGCAATCCGAGCATCTCCACATGAGCCAGTGCTGTTTATCAACCAAAAGGGATATCACTCCATCAATGCACAGCTCGCTTGCGACCACTGGAAGAGATTTCTCCATGTGTGTGCCAGATTCCCAGACAGCTTTCCATGATTCCTTCATTCTGCGCAAATCCAACATTCCGGCCCTCTTCCACGCACAAATCAGACTTAAGGACTGGCTCCTTGGAGACAAGGGATACCCCCTGCAGATGTGGCTCATGACACCTCTGAGAAACCCCACTAGCGAGGCACAGCACCGGTACAGCAACAGTCACATCACCACCAGGTCTGTCATTGATCAAGTCATAGGACTGCTCGAGATGCGGTTTCGGTACCTGGAGCGATCTGCGGGAGCCCTTCAATACTGACCAGCGTGAGTGGGTAGAATTATAGTAGTTTGTTGTGCCCTGTACAACATCGCTCAACAGAGAGGGTTACCGGTGCATGAGGCCCCATGTCCTCATGAAGCATCCGCATCTGCCATCAACATTGAGGAGGAGGAGGAGGAGGACGAGGACAATGATGATGGGCAACCCATCGGCAGAGCAGCGGCTCATCAGGCTGCCAGGGAGTCACTCATATTTGATAGATTCTCATAAGGAGGTCTGCAAAGTGAAGATAGTCAAGTTCTCAGACCACCTGGAACGAGCACTGCCAATACCAGCCCCATCCCGCACAAAACATTCCTACAACCACACCTACACTCATTGTAAACGCACTAGCTGGGTGTTATCAAGGCTTGCCGTTCATGATGAAGGACATGAATGGGTGCTTTCACCAAAGGGACTCAAGAATGGGCAAGACATGGCAGTGGTAGTGACAATTATAAGATTTAATGTGCATTTAACAAAAAACAAATATAAATGAAAAACATTACATTCTGTTAGACACCCTCGTGCATACCCTTCGTGATTACAAAACCTTAGATTTTCTCTTTCTACGACTTCTACGTGGTGCATCCCCTGTGGCTGCAGCAGAGGTAGTGGCAAGTTGCTCATGTTCATGCCCTGACTGCTTAGATGCTTTTGGCCTACGGCCTCTGAGTTTTGGAGCCCATGAGGGTCCCGCCAAAGATTGTTCCACCTGCCCCTGTGCAGGGCCAGACTCGGCCTTGAGAGAGGAGGCAGCATTGCGGGTACTGGTTAAGAGGGGGCAACAGGTGAGACATAGGAGCGCTTTAAGTGGAGTCCCCACTTCCATGTCCCCTTTCACCTTTGTCCCTCTCCCAGGCCAGGGCCACATCAGTCCTACCATTCTGCTGGACAACAGCTTAGAGGACATGTGTGATGCTCTGTAAGGCCAGTGCTAATGTATCTGCCTGCCTGTTAAAGGTCGCAGAATGTAGTTCATCCTGAGTCCGCACGGCCGTTGTCAGAGCCTGAATGGACTAATTTGTGAGTCATGCTTCAAGCTCAATGGAAGCTGTCATTCTCCCCATCGCAGACGTTCCCACACTTACCTGTGTCCCAATTCCACTAATGCTGGAGGTGGACTCCTCCATCTTCTCCATTATTGTGGAGAGTGTGCGTGGCACGTTTTCCAGTACCTTGCAAATGTGCTGCTGTCCCTCGATCATTCTCCTCTTCCAGGATGGCCCCCATGGTTCAGCATTTGTGTCCAGCTGAGCAGAGGCTGGAGAGGAGTGCGCCCACCAACACGGACTCTCCACAGCTGCTCGTGCTCACTTGTGTGTGGTGGCTCACCAGGTGCCAACCCAACTAACTGACTACTAGGACCCACCGAGGTGTGAGTATCTGCGCTGGTGGATGGCTCATTTAGATGTGACAATGCACTCTCAGAGGCAGGGAGCTCCTCTGAGGAATCGCCCTGTCCTGTCACTGCGGTCGTTGAAGGGCCAGGAAGAGAACATAAAGCAGTGGTAAGAATCATCACGGCTGTAATGTTGCGCTGAGCATACTGTGGTGTGCAACATGTCAATCATTAATAATATCAATTAATGTTGTGTGCAATGAATGTTAAAGTTGTGTCACCAGACGTTTGCGGGGTGCCAGTCTCGGCATCCCCGAGGGACAGGCACTCAACCGACCAGCTAACTTCCAGGGCCTCCTCCTCCGCCTCTGTGAAGACCACTGTTTGTTGTGGCCCCCCCTCCAGTCCTTGTCCTCTCTCGTGCATTCTGAGCTCTCTTCTCCTACAAGGGGAGAAAGTACAGACGTATGAGTGAGTGAGGGTGAAGTGGTCCCCTGATGGATGAATTGTTTTGGGTCAGGATGACAATGAAAAAGAGATGCATCAGAGGGTGACTACATGATACATTTCTCACATTGGATCAGGATTGGGGTGAGTGGTAGTGTTGGGCTCACAAATGGGGAGATGAGGAAGTGCACAGAAAGTGAAGGTAAGTTGACAATGAGCCTTAAGTGGATGTGAGGTGTGATGTGATAGAGTAGGCTTTGCAGGGCAGAGTGTGTGTGTGTGTGTGGGGGGGGGGAGGGGGTAGGGGGTTGATATGCACCATGGAAAGCAGGTGAATCAGTAACTGTACTCACTTTTGCTGACCTGGTCAGGTCATTGAAGCGCTTCCTACACTGGACCCAACTGCGGGAGATAGTGCTGCTGCTGGTCACCTCCTCTGCCACCTCGAGCCAAGCCTTCTTGGTGGCAGAGGCAGGGCGCTTCCTGCTGTCCGCCAGGTAGATCGGTCCCTCCTTCTCTTCACCCCGGCCAGCAGCACCTCAAGTGAGGAATCAGTGAACCGTGGCACCGGCTTGGTCCTCTGTTGCTCCATTTTAATAGATTACTTCTCTTTCCCACAAAAGCCATTCATGCAATGGCCCTTTAAATACTCCAGCTGACAACATGTCATTCGGGTGCGCAGTACGCCCGCTGCGCAGCGTAGGGGCGCCAAACCCGGAAGCCACATTAAGGGCCTTCAATTAAGTCCCGATTGCTTGGAGAAAGGTAGGAAATTTCTGTACAGGTTTCCCATGTGCCCATTGACCCCCCTCCACCCACTGACATCCCGCCGCTATGATAAAATCATGCCCACTATTACACTGCCTGAGGCCTTCGATCCAAGCAAGCCTGCTATAAATGAAATAATATTGTGTTAGATGTTAAATTGCTGAAATATTTACAATAAAAGCTTAAAAGCATAACAGTGGAGTCATAAGAAAAGACTATTTACTCTATTTAGCTCATCCCGGTTGCCTTTTAAATCCTAAATGGATTACCTAAGAAAATCCATTACTTCTACCCCTATTCCTTGCTGATTCAGTGGGGAATATGGGCATCAGTCCTAATCCCCATTTTCTATTAGTAGGAGCTGTACTAATGTGATTTACAATTTGGGAATCATATTTTAAAGAATTGACATCCAACCCGCATCAAACTGACATCCGAGAACAGCCTGCATCAAATGTCACCATGACGACCACTAGGAAGCAGCTGGCATTAAAGATGATCCTCTATCTGCTAAACCCATCTGGTTCACTAATGTCCTTTAGGGAAGGAAACCTGCCATCCTTACCTGGTCTGGCCTATATGTGACTCCAGACCCACAGCAATAAGGTTGATTCTTAATTGCCCTCTGAAATGGCCTAGCAAGCCACTCAGTTGTACAATCTCGCTACAGAAAGTCACAATAAGAATAAAACCGGACGGACCATCCGGCATCGGACCACTAGGCACCAGACACGACAAAGGCAAACTAAGCCCAGTCGACCCTACAAAGTCCTCCTCACTAACATCTGGGGACTTGTGCCAAAATTGGGAGAGCTGTCCCACAGACTAGTCAAGCAACAGCCTGACATAGCCATATCACAGAATCATACCTTTCAGCCAACGTCCCAGACTCTTCCATCACCATCCCTGGGTATGTTCTGTCCCACCGGCAGGACAGTTCCACCAGAGGCGGCGGTACAGTGGTATACAGTCAGGAGGGAGTAGCCCTGGGAGTCCTCAACATTGACTCTGGACCCCATGAAATCTCATGGCATCAGGTCAAACATGGGCAAGGAAACCTCCTGCTGATTACCACCTACCACCCTCCCTCAGCTGATGAATCAGTCCTCCTCAATGTTGAGCACCACTTGGAGGAAGCACTGAGGGTAGCAAGGGCACAGAATGTACTCTGGGTGGGGGACTTCAATGTCCATCACCAAGAGTGGCTCGGTAGCACCATTACTGACCGAGCTGGCCGAGTCCTGAAGGACATAGCTGCCAGACTGGGCCTACGGCAGGTGGTGAATGAACCAACACGAGGGAAAAACCCACTTGGCCTCATCCTCACCAATCTACCAGTCACAGATGCATCTGTCCATGACAGTATTGGTAGGAGTGACCACCGTACTGTCCTCATGGAGACAAAGTCCCGCCTTCGCACTGAGGACACCGTCCAACATGTGCGGCACTATCACCGTGCTAAATGGGATAGATTCAGAGCAGATCTAGCAGCTCAAAACTGGGCATCCATGAGGCGCTGTGGGCCATCAGCAGCAGCAGAATTGTATTCCAGCACAATCTGTAATCTCATGGCTCGGCATATTCCTCACTCTACCATTACCAACAAGCCTGGGGATCAACCCTGGTTCAATGAGGAGTGTAGAAGAGCATGCCAGGAACAGCACCAGGCGTACCTAAAAATGAGGTGCCAACCTGGTGAAGCTACAACTCAGGACTACATGCATGCTAAACAGCGCAAGCAACATCCTGTATACAGAGCTAAGCGATTCCACAACCAACGGATCAGATCAAAGCTCTGCAGTCCTGCCACATCCAGTCGTGAATGGTGGTGGACAATTAAACAACTAACGGGAGGAGGAGGCTCTGTAAACAGCCCCATCCTCAATGATGGTGGAGTCCAACACATGAATGCAAAAGACAATGTGGAAGCATTTGCAACCATCTTCAGCCAGAAGTGCTGAGTGGATGATCCATCTCGGCCTCCTCCCGATATCCCCACCATCACAGAAGACAGTCTTCAGCCAATTCGATTCACTCCACGTGATATCAAGAAAGGGCTGAGTGCACTGGATACAGCAAAGGCTATGGGCCCCCACAACATCCTGGCTGTCGTGCTGAAGACTTGTGCTCCAGAACTAGCTGTGCCTCTAGCCAAACTGTTCCAGTACAGCTACAACACTGGCATCTACCTGACAATGTGGAAAATTGCCCAGGTATGTCCTGTCCACAAAAAGCAGGACAAATCCAATCCGGCCAATTACCGCCCCATCAGTCTACTCTCAATCGTCAGCAAAGTGATGGAAGGTGTCGTCGACAGTGCTATCAAGTCGCACTTACTAACCAATAACCTGCTCACCGATGCTCAGTTTGGATTCCGCCAGGACCACTCGGCTCCAGACCTCATTATAGCCTTGGTCCAAACATGGACAAAAGCGCTGAATTCCAGAGGTGAGGTGAGAGTGACTGTCCTTGATATCAAGGCAGCATTTGACCAAGTGTGGCACCAAGGAGCCCTAGTAAAATTGAAGTCAATGGGAATCAGGGGGAAATCTCTCCAGTGGCTCGAGTCATACCTAGCACAAAGAAAGATGGTAGTGGTTGTTGGATGCCAATCATCTCAGCCCCAGGACATTGCTGCAGGTGTTCCTCGGGGCAGTGTCCTAGGCCCAACCATCTTCAGCTGCTTCATCAATGACCTTCCCTCCATCATAAGGTCAGAAATGGGGATGTTCGCTGATGATTGCACAGTGTTCAGTTCCATTCGCAATCCCTCAGATAATGAAGCAGTCCATGCCCAGTCCATGCCCTGAAGCAGCAAGCCCTGGACAACATCCAGGCTTGAGCTGATAAGTGGCAAGTAACATTCATGCCAGACAAGTGCCAGGCAATGACCATCTCCAACAAGAGAGAGTCTAACCACCTCCCCTTGACATTCAACGGCATTACCATCGCCGAATCCTCCACCATCAACTTCCTGGGGGTCACCATTGACCAGAAACTTAACTGGACCAGCCATATAAATACTGTGGCTACAAAAGCAGGTCAGAGGTTGGGTATTCTGCAGCGAGTGACTCACCTCCTGACTCCCCAAAGCCTTTCCACCATCTACAAGGCACAAGTCAGGAGTGTGATGGAATACTCTCCACTTGCCTGGATGAGTGCAGCTCCAACAACACTCAAGAAGCTCGACACCATTCAGGACAAAGCAGCCCGCTTGATTGGCACCCCATCCACCACCCTAAACATTCACTCCCTTCACCACTGGCGCATCATAGCTGCAGTGTGTATCATCCACAGGATGCACTGCAGCAACTCGCCAAGGCTTCTTCGACAGCACCTCCCAAACCCACAACCTCTACCACCTAGAAGGACAAGGGCAGTAGGCATATGGGAACAACACCACCTGCACGTTCCCCTCCAAGTCACACACCATCCTGACTTGGAAATATATCGCCGTTCCTTCATCGTCGCTGGGTCAAAATCCTGGAACTCCCTACCTAACAGCACTGTGGGATAACCTTCACCACACAGACTGCAGCGGTTCAAGAAGGCGGTTAACCACCACCTTCTCAAGGGCAATTAGGGATGGGCAATAAATGCTGGTCTTGCCAGCGACGCCCACATCCCATGAACGGATAAAAAAAAACTTCAAAAACAGTTTGCCAACCCTTAAAAAAAACCCAGGCCACATACAATGGCCTGTGATGACATCAGCACACCCACTGGGTCGAAAAACATTGTAAGTGACAATAGTGACCCTTTTACAAAACCCTAACCACTTGTTTCAGAATAGGTTGCCATCATTTAATGGTTTGTTTGTTAGTAAAGCACCAATCTTTGTCACGCAGCCTGTGTAAATACTAAAGAAGGGAAACAGCAACATGGGCTAGCAATTTTGAGTAATATAACAGAAGGTCAGCTTGGGTTTCAGACATGCATGTGGTCTTGAGTTAGTTTGGGGTGAGTAAGTTAATGAATCATGTACAAGGTCAAAGCAAACAAGAGACTGCGTAATGCCTATAATTCAGCTTGAGTGCAAATGACTGGTTGTTTAACAGGACACTTCTTTGCTGTCATCACGCAATATGTCGCAAGCACAAAGTTGGGATACCGTCAGTAGCAATGAACATTAGACATGAACTATCCCAAGTGCTATAGCACAACTGGCATCTGACTTTGGAGATGAAAAGCTTTGGAAAAAAAACTCTTGCATCTTGAGAAAGGATGTAAAGGGCCATTCTGTAATCCTATGTCCCCATTGGAGAACTGGGCTTCCAGAGAGTGTGCCAGAGAATTAGGGCGACAGTATTGTGGTCCTATCTCCAACCTGTGCTCTCTGTGAGCACGGCTTTCCTGCTGAGGCCGTGGCTCAGTGGTAGCACTCTTGCCTTTAAGTCAGAAAGTTGTGGGTCCAATTAATTAAATCAGGAGAGAGAAATAAGAAATGTGTGAGAAAAACAACTTTACAGCAGAAGGACAGGTTAGGGTGTGTGGCCCAAATAAGAGTTCTTTATACAAACGCACAAAGTATAAGGAACAAATTGAATGAATTACAGGAGCAAATTCAACTTAGAGAAAATGACATGACGGCCATTATTGAGTCATGGCTGCAAGACGGTCAGGACTGGGAAACGAATATACAGGTTACAAGGTCTACAGAAAGGATAGGGAAACTGGTAGAGGGGGAGGAGTAGCCTTAGTGATTAAGGATGAAATTACTTCAATGATAAGAGAGGATATAACAAGAGGTGATCAGGCAGTGAAGAGACTTTATGGCTAAAATTAAGAAATAGAAAAGGATTTAAGACTGTAGTGGGAGTTGTGTATAGGTCCCCTGGTAGCAGTTGTGAAGTGGCAGAATGTATAAATGCTGAGATTAGACAAACATGTAACAAAGGCAGAGTTGTTGTAATGAGGGATTTTAATTTTCATTAAGATTGAGATAAGCAGATAAGCTCATGTCAGAAAGGTAACGAATTTCTTGAGTATGTTCAGGACAGCTTTCTGCAACAATATGTCCTAGAGCCAACGAGGGGGCAGGCCATATTAGATTTAATAATGAGTAATGAGATGTGAATCGGAAGTGATGGGAAACCCGAACAGGTAAGGTTAAATTTATTTAACTTTTCCAATACACAAAGATTTAAGTACCTCAACTATTTCAATATTCAACATTGCCCTTTTAAGTGGGGGCGGGACTTTTGCTGTCTGTTGTGCACACGCATCCAAACACGCCTGGGTCAAACCCGGAAGTGGAGCCAGGATGCGGTCCTGCTCCAAAAACCTGTTATTTTAACCTCCCACTTGCCCCCAACCCACCCATTTTGGGGATTAAAATTATCCCCACCATCTTTCAGATGAGATGTTAAACCAAGACCCTGACTGCCCTTTCAGGTGGATGTAAAAGATCCCATGGCACTATTAGAAGAAAAGCAGGGGAATTCTCCCCGGTGTCCTGGTCAATATTTATCCCTCAACTAACATCACTTTAAAAAACAGCTTGTTTCGTTCTTATCTCATTGCTGTTTGTGGGACCTTGCTGTGTGAATTGGCTGCCTAGTTTCCTACATTACAACAGTGACTACACTTCAAAAAGACTTCATTGGCTGTAAAACTCTTTGGGACATCCTGAGTTTGTGAAAGGTGCGATATAAATGCAAATTCTTTTTTTTTAAATGTATTTGTGTGATCATTAAGTTGAGTAATATTGGCACTGGTGAATGAAACACTTTTCTAATTTTGATACCACCCTATCAGCATCAATACTTCCAGGTCAGAGGCAGAGTGCATCTCCTTCTATTGTACTTAAGGAATAAGCCTTAAGCTCTTGCTGCACCAGTATGATAGTTACATTGACCACACCAGTGTTTGAATGAGATGAATAACTTAGCACCAAATTTTGGGTTGTGCTGTGTTCACTGGGAAGCAGAGCAAGAATGCACAAACTCCTTTCATGCAGAAGCAGGATTAGGAATAGGAACTCAGTCCATTTTTTTTCCTTCCTCAACTCAGGGATGCTGTGGGAAATTACAATGCCCGCCTCCCGTCCCCCCCCACCTCCATTTACTACCATCTTGGCTGAGATTGGGTAAATAAGCACACATGTGGGATTAAATCTAGGAGTTTCCTGGTTTGCATGGCTCAGTAGCATACTATAGGGTAGATTTTCTGAGACGGTGGTGTGGTATCTGGTTCATTGCAAGTGTGGATCAGAAAAGTTAAGATTTTCTGTCCATTGATTAAAAAAATTGCGGACTTCTTGATCTGTGCTTGCAGTAGGCCAAGTACCTCCTTGCAAGTGGAGACTTGGAAAATCTACCCTCGTTTGCTGTACTTAACTCTTAAAAATCAAATTCTATGTTTTAAGAACACTTTTTTTTACATTGCACATGTTGATGATGGGGGGCAGTGCCTGAGAGAATTTACCAAACCTTGTCATGTGGGTCAATTAACCTTCGGGTTTCCCCCAATGAGATAACTAATTTCAGCACATCCAGCTCCTTGGGCTACTGCAAGTTATTTTATTGAGTGCTTCGAGTGGCTAATGTAAGCCTGATAAAAAGTCATATGCTTGAATTGGTCGCTCTACGAAGTCATGTGTTACAGTATGTGAGCTGAAATGATTGAAAATAAAATAGCTGACCTGAGGAGGACAGAGATCCCTGGAGCAGTCAGCATGCTAAAGCTTATTGATTATTAAATGCAATGATTAAAAGGTTTGAGTGCAAGGAGTACGACATTACCTGAATAGAGCTGGTTTCCACAAATTGGGTGTTATTTGCGGTTTTCTCCATCAATAAGTGTTGGATATTTTAAAAGCCTTTAGCGATTCACTCTACAGAACTACGCAAACACAATTGTGCTTGGCTTGAAATATTCATTGGAAAGTAAAATATGGTTCTGTACATCATGTTCTGTGTGGGGATGAAAACGTAGAATTAGGATATCCTGCAACAAGTCCATAGGATGCTCCAGCATTATGACGGGGCTTAACCTCTCAAACTGCTTCAGTATTATCCATATCAGCTGTGCAGTTTCACTTTTATTTTACATTCCCCAAAATTTAATATCAATTCAGTTTTAATATTGAACTATCCCTTTACTAAATAATATCCCTGCTTGACGAGATTGATGTAAAACATCCTGCGGCACTGTTCGAAGAAGAGCAGTGTCCTGGTCAATATTTATCCCTCAGTCAACAGCTCCATAAACAGATTAACTGGTAATTTATCTCATTTTTGTCTGTGGAATCTTGCTATCTGCAACTTGTCTTCCGCGCTTGCTTACGTAACAGTGAGTACACTTCAGAAATCTATTAATTGGCTGTAATGCACTTTGGGACATCCTGAGGACATGAAAAGCAGTATATAAGCACAAGTTTTTTCTTTCTTTAGTGTCATTCGACCAGGTACTACAGTGAGTTTGCTATTGCAAATGTTAATTCAGTATTCTTATACAGTGGGACCAGTAATTCCTCACTGTTTAATCCATGGTTTAAACAAGATTTGAAAAAAACAAAACAGAAATAAGCAGTAAACAAAAAGAATGATAAAATTAATCACAAATTTAATGTTCTAAGGGGTGGTGTGGATGAGACTGAAACTTTTTATTTCCTGCATTTATGTCCTGCTTCCTTATGTCCATCTGCGCCATCCACCATTGCTTGGCACTGAGGATGGGCTGCTGTAATGTCGCCATTTTTGGTCAGAACTTGCCTTCGGAAGGCTCTTGAGGTGGCATTAATTATCTCTTGCTCCAATTTTAACAACTTAATTCTGAAAAAGTGCTTTACCTCATTCTGATAGTCTAATCTGGAATTTTCTGAAGTCACATAGGAATTGCTGGACCAAAAAAAAAATCAAGGTCCATCTAGTTCATCTTCTACCATCCTGGTAGTCACATGATACAACGATAATTGAGTTGTTGACCAATCATAGCAATTAATCTCTATCAATTAGTCTACTGCAGACCCAGAAATGACACGAGGAAAACCCCAGTCGTAGAGAGTTTTGGGAACCATAGGAATTACATCGTTACATTGGTGCACTAGCCTGATAACACACTCGGGCCACCTCACCTCTTTAACACTCCAGTGTCTGTCACTTCCTCATCAGCTCACAAAGAAACTGCCACATCACCTTAGCGGCGAAAAGCTGAGCATTTTAGCGGTAAACAAAAATATGCACTATTTATGAGTGACCCAAAGGCCACAACATTTTATCAACCACCAAGATTTATTATTAAAATAGACCATCATAATCCCACTCCTGTGAAGTGCAAATACTTTTAAATGCAAAAAAACAGCAGAATGCAAAATATGTATGATGTGAAAATATTTACTTTCGCAGTATTCTCAACACAGTGCAGGTTATTATCCGAGATCTAGATCCTGGGAACGAAAGAAGTTTTTATTTTCCATTAACACTGGCTGCGCATTAGTTCCTGAGCAAACTTCATATATTTTATTAACTGAGAACCAAATATGAAATCTACAGGTTTGGCTCAAGTCCAGTCCCATTTGAAAAGTGCAAGAGGTTAGATTTTTGTACATGAAAATGTGCTGTCTTCTGGGAGTTACAGTGCACCTGAAAGTAAACACAGCTTGCGAATCAGACAGAACTCCATTTATGTGTCTAACTGACTTTCTTTAGGGACTGAAAATCGACACTTTGGAAATGAAGGTAAAAGAAAGGACACACTCTAATTGGAGACAGATGGCAATGAATGGACCGACAGTGGCTAATATGATCAATTGCTGCCAATTATTCTTCACTGGCATGTTTTTGAGAAGTGTAATTGAATAAAGTCAGTTAAAAATACTGTTTCATAATTGTCTGCTATTTTTCAATTTAGCATGCAGCATAGTTTTGCTCATCAGACACAAAGATAAGGTGTTTTATGATGGTTACTAAGCAGTTGTTGTTCAGATTCTTTTAGCCTGCCTGTATGGGCTCTGTTTAAAAGTGTTAAAGGCTATTAGTGCTAGATTGTTATCAGTTTCAACTCTACTACCCTACAGAGGAAGGTGCATGAGCATTGCAGCCAGACCTTAAAGGGTCTAATTCTTACACTTTTCTCCATCCCTTCCCCCATTTTTCTATACGTCTCTTCAAATTACTCTCTTCCCTCAAAGCCATGCCACCTCAGCCAGGCACCGAAAGGATAACAGACTTGTTATAAGTAAGCAGGGAAAGCCACTAAATAGGATAGTATGAATGGGTCAGGGGCAATTAGATGTGTTTGTGGAAAGATGTCAACTTAAGAGATATAGGAACGTAGGAACTGGAGTAGTCCATTCAGCTCCTTGAGCCTGTTCCGCCATTCAATTAGATCATGGCTGATCTGTATCTTAACTCAGGCCTTTCAGGAGCGAGATTAGAAAACATTTCTACACACAAAGGGTTGTAGAAGTTTGGAACTCTCTTCCGCAAACGGCAATTGATACTAGCTCAATTGCTAAATTTAAATCTGAGATAGATAGCTTTTTGGCATCCAAAGGTATTAAGGGATATGGGCCAAAGGCAGGTATATGGAGTTAGATCACAGATCAGCCATGATCTTATCAAATGGCGGAGCAGGCACGAGGGGCTGAATGGCCTACTCCTGTTCCTATGTTCCTATGTTCCTAACTCCGTCTACCCACCTTGGTTCTGTAACTCTTAATACTCTTACCTAACAAAAATCGATCAATCTCAGTTTTGAAATTTTTCAATTGACCCCCAGCCTCAACAGCTTTTTGGGGAAGACCATTCCAGATTTTCACTCCCCTTTGTGTGAAGAAGTGCTTCCTGACATCACCCCGGAATGGCCTAGCTCTAATTTTAAGGCTATGCCCCCTTGTTCTGGACTCCCCCACCAGAGGAAATAATTTCTCTCTGTCCACCCTATCAACTCCTTTCATCATCTGAAGCACCTCAATTCGATCATCCCTTAATCTTCTATTTATTGTATAGGAGTAGGTAGCTGGGGCTGATTTATCAAAGCAGGACTGGAATTTTGAAGCCCATAGGCATATTTACCTCATCTCATTAGCCAATCCAGAATATGTGCTTCAGTGGTGCAAAAAAAGTTTTCACCAATCCCAGCATAACTCAACTTTGAGGGAAACCTTGTACCCCCACCCCCCGAAGCTGGGACTCAAACTAAGGTCTCCTATTAAAAACTTTAACAGCCTTGCATTATAGCTATTAGGATGCCTTTGTTCCACACTTTTACCATAGATTTTGATGAAACTGGACATCAATTCATAGGCACTGAATAAAAATATATCAGATTGGGCCAATAAATTTTGAAATGTGTCTAATGTTAATAAGCAGCCATCATTGTGAGCAAATTCAGGAAAATATGGAGTTATAACAGGATGGATGTGAAGCGAGGGGCTTAACTGATATGTTATTAGTATACACTTTGGTTCATTTAAATATACTTTTTAAAAAAAATTGCACCGGACAGAATAATATCCACAATTTATAAGTCTCATAACTTCCTTAGAATGATTGATGGAGATTTGAGATTTGATAGAGTTTGAAATGCCAGCAGAAATAATGTTGTGTTCTCCAACTGATGGCATAATCCTTACAAAGAGTAAGGAGATTACTGTGAAATTTTAAGTAATTTACGTCTGAAGTGTGTTTTCTGACTGGTGGGATCATTGGGGATGCAATGGCTAGGAGGGAATGATGCGTTGTCCTATTTGTTCAACCTCCGGCTGGACTCATGCTGTGCAGAATTTTCTTACTGGTCTTTTAGGCTGGCCCAAACTGTAAAATGTGTGAGAGCTTAATTGACACATTCAATTTTAATTTAATGCATTCTCATTCAATTTACCCTGAGTCTTACACTCTGCGTTTATCCTGCCCATATAAAATGGGTGTCAATGTTCTGATTTTTCATGGAAGTTGTTTCTTAAAGGTGAACTGTTTGAGTTTTGATTGTTGCAACCAAAATTGTGAAAATAGGTGTAGCATTCTTAGGGATGTCTGGGAAGTTGGCCTGCATCAGAGCCAGTCAGTTCGCACCTGTGGAGGAGGAGGGCGGTGGGGGGGTGGTGGGGGGGCATAGTGGATGGTGGTGAGGAGAAAGGGTGAACCAGCCCTACCACTTTGAGAGGTTAAAATAACACTGATTGGGAAAATATAACTTACAATATGTTAGCCACCAATGTGCTGCATCATGGGACCATCACAGAGCAGCAAATAAATTTAACAGTGTAAAGAAGGTTGCTAATTTAATGGAAGGGAGGAAAAAGTGGATGGAAATGGAGCTGTTCCTGCTCTGTTCTTGCATGCTTCCTGTGTGTTGGCCAAAGGGAGGCACTGATGGGAGAAAGTATTTTCTTGGTCACTATGAGTTACCGACAAGGTAAAAGTGCAAAGGTTACAGTTGGCCACTATTTATAGCAAGATCATAAATGTAATCTCTTAGAATTTGCTAGGAGTAGCAAACTGAGACCATCTCGGCTGGATTACCACTGTCGTTAATACAGAGACCAGAGGAAATCTTCAGCTATAGTGTCCACAGGGACATCTGTAGACCGAACTATCCTGCCCTCTCAAGTGAACAGATTTTATAGACTAATTTGTCGGGAAGGAGAAATGATGGAATTTACTTTACGTGAAAAGATAAAATAACCCATTAGAATTTCGACTGGGACAGAAAAATCTCAGTTCTGATCCCCATCACACTTGCATTCAGTGGAAAAATGCACCAACATACTCCTTTCAAACTCCATTAAACATGTCCCGGGAATTAGACTGCCGGTGTAGAAATGTTTTCCATGGTAAGTGCATTTCGTGATAGCCAAGCCTTGTTAGAATAAAGAGAAAATTGTGTAGGTCACTGCCAATCACTGCAGAACCTAATTCATCACCGAGTAACAGACGTTCTGTAAGTCATAATATCCTCTCAGGAAAATCACATGAAAAAAGATCAGATGCAATTTGATCGCATCGACCCTACACTACTGTGAAATTGTTTACTGTAATTTGTCCATTAATAATTCTACTACTTAGAAGAGCAAAACAGAGGGGTTGTATGAACCTTGAGAGAATTAAAAGTGAGAGCAAGGATTGAGTCACACCAAATCAATCCAAATCAGTGATTCCTCTGTGTGAAATATAAGATTCATAATGTTTACCCAGGTTGTTTAATCACTTTGGTAAAAATAATGGGGGAAAAAATTCGATAAGGCCGATTATTGGGCATAAGTAGCGTGATCCGCTATTAACCTACGCCCAATGGCCCCTGCGCAGGCAGGATGAGAACTTCAGCCGGCCTCAGTACTCACCGTCAATCTGCATTGAAATCTAGGCCTTGCACATCAATTCAATGCACTTTGCACTTTCCACCAGCAGGGCGAGCCCCAATCTCTTAAAGGGAGGATGTCTCTTCAAATCTCTTAAAGGGTACCTGTTATTTGCCAAAAATAACAGTCTGCTGTCTGCATGGAGTCTAAACGGAGATCAGACTTTGTACATGTAAAACACAGATGCAGGTCCCGTTTCTATGTTTACACACTGATGAGTTATGTTAAAACATTGAATAAAGGTTGTGCACTACTAAATCCCACATCCTCCAATCTGCATGCCAGACCTCACCAATCTACCAATCTGAGTTGGTACCAGGCCTGCGAGAGTGCATGCACTAAGGTTCTCTGCTGATTCACTAGAGGCCTTGGTGCAAGAGGTGGACAGAAGGAGGGACATCCTATATCTGAAGGGGGAGAGGGGTTGGCAAGAGGCCCTCCAGACATATGCCCAAAAGGCAGTGGGAGGCAGATGGGACAAAGTCAATGCCAGGAGCACAGCATCATGAACATGGATGCAGTGCAGGAAGAAGTTCAATGCTACCAACTGCACCACTAGCTGCATCCACTGCTCCACGCACTACACCCCCCCCCCCCCATCACCCACATACCAACAAACTCTTTCCATCATACTCAATTCTTCCATTCAGATGCTTCCTCTCACCCTTACACATTACCACTGTTGCAAGCTGCCCACCCACAACTCACAGGCCACACACACTGGCAGCTATTCAACCATGACAGGCACATCAACCAGACACATGTCCTGCTTTCTTGCAGAAGAAGGTGGCGCATAACAGGAGACAACAAGTGGCAGTGGCATTTAGCACCTCGAGCCTGTTCCACCATTCAATGAGATCATGGTGGACCTGTGACCTAACTCCATATACCCGCCCTAGCCCCATATCCCTTAATACCCTTGGTTCACAGAAATCTATCAATTTCAGATTTAGAATTCACAATTGAGCTCGCATCAACTGCCGTTTGCAGAAGAACGTTTCAAACTTCTCCCACCTTTTGCATGTAGAAACGTTTTCTAGCTTCACTCCTGCACGTCCTGGCTCTAAATGTTAGGCTATGTCCCTGTGTCCTAGTATTCAAGTATAGGAGACCTCCAAAAACAGTTACAAATATATCGGCAGCCAGAAGCAATAATCCAGCCACTCACCTGTAAATCCTGCATGGTCCCTTTAAATAGTGCTGGTGGGGGTCCTCCAGGCACTCTAAGACACGTTCAGATGGTCGTGGTTAAGACTGTGCATTGAGTTGTGCGTTAAGTGACAAAATGGTGTTTATCACTTTAAATCAGCGTTGCACACTGATTGCATCCGTTGTCTCCTTACTTTACATGCTTCCGGCGTTCAGTATTTGCGCATGCGCTAACTCCTATACCAAGATGGTGTCCGGCGCACGTCACGCTGGAAACATGCATGTGCAGCCAAGACGCCATCTTGTATGTTCAAGAGGCTGCGTAGCGCCGAAACAACGGGCGCCACACGGCCCAATTTAGCACCCAATATATCTTCTACATCAAAATATGTTGGGGTGGAGATTGTTAGTTTGCTGCAAGGATAGTAATAGAAATTGGAATACTTTTTCCATTTTGTGTGCTACCGGGGTCAGGTATGGCATCGCCAGCAGCTGATAAAGCTCCTTCCACTCTACCTCAGACTTAGAACAGTAGCTGTTACATCAGTAGGATATGGTACTGTAGTGGTTATATTACTGGTCTAGTAATCCACAGGCCTGGACTAATAATCCAGAGAATGTAAGTTCAAACCCCACTATGGTAGTTTGAGAATTTGAATTTAGTTAAAAATAAAATCTGGAAATGGAATGCTGCTAATGGCAAAAAAGTGACCATGAAGCTATTGGATTGTCATAAAAACCTAATTTATTCACCAATACCCTTTAGGGAAGGAAACCTGGTTTGGCCTATATGTAACTTGCCTAGTAAGCCTCTCAGATGTACTAAGCTGCTACCCAATGGTTCAGGAAGAAGGCCTACTGCCTTCTCTGGGTAACTAGGGATGGACAATAAATGTTGGCCTTGCCAGCGATGCCTACATTCTGAAAACGTGATGTTTCCTACAGCAGGTTGCCTCTATGTGGCTGACAATTAGTGCTAGTTTTGTCCATGGATCAATGTGTGCTAAGAGTTGGGTTGATTGTTTGAACTCCTTCCTTGTTGGCACTTTCTAACCAACAAAGTGAGGAGATCTTCATCCTCGATCTGGGCTGGGGTCAAACCCAAGTTCCAAAGGTGAATAGTGTGCTAACTAACTGCAGCCCCCAATGTTCAGTACAATTTTTTTTTATTAAGTAGATAATACTGATGACTCTCAGGATGAGAACAAAATGAGCATTAAATATGTTTTCATTGCATAAAAAATAATCAAAAACAGTTTATTAATGTAACGGGGGTGAGTAATGCCAGACCTTAGGTAGGAGTCCAGTTAATATTACACATTAGGCAGGTCTCATAAAGTGCTTCAAGTGACACAAATTCATTCATGACAACATATTAGGCTGAATCAATTAGAGTAAATCAATGAATTTATAGCTTCAACACAAAGTTTAAAATCAAATTCCCTTTATATTTTATCGTTATGTCTGGCTTGATTTTCACAGAACGCTAGAACAGGAAATGGATTATTTATAAAGACTCAGGCCTAGTCCAAATAAGTGCATGATTTTTTTCTGACATGGTTACATGCCATAACATCTAGACCCACATAGTTTTGGTGGGTAGGTGGGCGGGGAATTTGGTGCCTTTTGAAAAGTATGCAACAACTTGTTGCACACAGCAGGAAACCAATGAGCCTGCCTGAGTCTGGGTCCAAAAGGGAGTTCCAACTGCAGACCCAATAGGCAATAAGTAGAGTCAGGGTTAAGTATGAGGTCGGTTGTTTCCATGAGAATCAGGTGCCAAAAAAGAGCCTAATACTCAGACACGTCTAGAAAAAATGGAAAATGGAATAATTTTGTCTTGATTCTGAGTCAGAAGGTCGTGGCTTCAAACCCTACTCCAGGCACATGACCTAGGCTGATATTCCAGCACAGTACTAATGAATGCTGCACTGTTGAAGGTGCTGTCCTTCAAATGAGATTTCAAGCTGAGGTCATTTAGATGGTCATTAAAGATCCCATGGCACTATTCAAAGAGTAAGAAGTTCTTCCTCTATCACAGTCAACCCTGCCTTCTCAAGCAACCAAAAAGCACCACCACCAAAACAAATTAACTAGTCAGGTTCATTATTGTTCGTGGGATCTTGCTTGCTCAAAATAGCTTCTGAGTTTTTGGCTGCTTAAGAATTATTACTACACTTCAAAATTATTCATTGTATTTGAAGCAGATTTGGGCCATTTGAGAGGTGTGATAGGGCACTATATAAATGCAAGTCTTCATTTCTGTTGACTCTTGTTAGCAAGAGGCCAATGCTGTGAGGCTTCAATGTTGAAGTGAAGTCAGAGGTAGTAAGAGTGGTGAATAGCATCTGGCCCAAATTTATAATAACTTAGAAACAAAATTACTTTAGGACCCTTCTCTTGCTGCCTGTCTTTCTCCTTCAGCTGGGGAAGTCCAGTACAGCCTGGACTTAAAATTTTTCATTGCTGTGGTTGCAGGTGCATGGGGATCTATAGATTGAACCATTGCTCTACACAGGCTCACTATTGCCTGGTGCGACTTATGTTCTATCACACTGGCTATGCACCCTTAAAATTTTGTTTGCCTTCTTCACTGCTGCCACACACAATACTGATGGTTTCAATGATCTTTCCATCAGTATTCCTAAATCCCTTTATCGTGTTGTGTCCTATAGTCTACTACTATTCATCTTATTTTCACATTGTTTTTTCTCCTTCCTCAGTCTCAAGATCTTTTATTTGTCTACATAAAACAGTAAATTCACTTCTCCTGTACTTCCAGCAGCATGGATGTTCTTAAAGGGAGTGTGGGTTGGAGAATTGGCGTTATAGTGTTCTAATCCTATCTCCGTCCCACATTCTTTTCGAGTGTGGCTTCCCCAGTAAGGAATGTAGGGTCCCTCAACTTGCCCATCAATGACATCTTCCAATTAACAGCCAAATTCCTCAATCCATCCTGTTTCCATTAATACTCTAAAAATTCCCACTGGGATGTGACTGATTTCGTTAATCACTTCTTCAAATACCAACTTCCTTAAATTATAATGTCATTCCATGGTCTGCCAACAGGAGGTGTGGTTCTATGGGACATAGTTGGTACTGTCAGTTCTTTATTTCACCTCAGGGAAAGGTTGAGCTGTTACGCTATGATCAGTCTAGCAGCTATGTGAAAACTCTATTGGGGTAATTTTATGATTCCATGCTACAGTCTTGCCCATTGGGAATGCAAAGCAGAAATTTGGCTGCACACTGCCCAAGATTTTCTGCCCATTAAAGTGAAAAATAGTTCACAGCACACGTGGCTAAAGAGCAGGAGCCCAAAAGGATGATTTGCGCTGCCTGTGGGTGAGGCTTTTTGCCACTAGTGCAGAATCATAAAGCGACCCCTACATTTCAGGCCTAGGATACAAAGAAGTGGCATTCTTTAATGGGCAGGAGAATCCAAAGAGAAGATGTAAAGAAGAATTCACAGCATATTCCAGTGAGCAAGCAAATGAATCAAGCTCCCCCTCCCATTAACAATTTGATTATTATGGCAAAAATGTTCTAATTATTTTCAAGATATTTTTAAAATTTACCAAAAAAAAAGGACTTTAAATTTATGTTTTTATGGGCAGGCTATAATGCTACAAGATCGAACATATCTTTACAATTCAAAATATGTTTACACAGAATAATGAATATATGTAAAAAAAAGATACAAGTCAGGCAGGGAGACTGATGACATGTGGTTAGAAAACAAACGCGGACATTTTCATATTTAAGCAAGACTTTACTGCAATGAAAAGCTCCGTGTGTGGCTGCTCAAACAACAATGAATTGTAGACATGGCTTGACTGGGCGTGAGATAAATCACTGCTCTTTTGCTTCCTGCTGAGCCCAAGTTGTAGGCCACACCAGAATGTTCCCGAAGAACTGGACTTTTCTATGCACATTACACTTTTTTACTTACAGGAAGCTTTTGTGGCAAGAAGGAGGGACTGAGGCCCAGACAAACTGGCTAATTCATTATGCTTATCAGGCCCTTGATAGACTGAACATACACTACGGGTTTGCAGTCCGGCTCTTTCTTCCCAGCATAAAATAAACTAAGCTGAGAGACTGATATTATCATCAAATGCTTTGAGAATGTGGTGAAATTTAACCAAGAAGCCACCAGATTGAACTTCAGGATTCAACAGTTTAAAATACTTGCTCAGTCTTTTAAAAGGAAATGGTATTTGTTATGATTTGAGATACATGACACAATTTGTGGGCTTTTGCCTCCTAGATTCTTATTTACAAATTCATACAAGAAGTCTTTGAAATAAAACCCAACCTTTTTATCCTATATTACTTCCTGTCATGAAACCATCCAATCTATGCTCAGTAGTCCCAAAAGACTTAGCTTTACTTTCATAAGGCACATATAAATTTTGTATTTTTGGGCCAAATCCAAATGTTGAAATTGACCGTCTATTAACAGGCATAATAATTAAGATTTTTTTTGGCATTTTCATATTAAATGTCTGTGCTGTTAATTTAGAATGATGTGTTAATAATGGGCTTGGCTTTCTCCTACTGATGCAGCTCAGGGGAAGAATTAAGGTTTTTGAATTAGTTACAATTAGCTGAGAGCTCGGTTTGAACAAATGATTCACTTGTGAACTCACTTCCTCTTGAAAACAAGGAATGGACTTAAACTGGAACACTTTTAGGATTAGGAGCCCAGGCTGCACTGTGTGTGATATTAACGTACGCATGCTCAACACAATCATAAGCCATTACTTTGCCCTGCTATTTTAATGGAGGTGTTAAAAATAAACAGGTTAACACCTCAGTTAAAATAGCTGACAAATGAATGCCATAATGTTGATACCCTAATATTACACACAGTTATAAACAATTTTACAACACCAAGTTATAGTCCAACAATTTTATTTGAAAATCACAAGCTTTCGGAGGCTTCCTCCTTCCTCAGGTGAATGTCAAGAAATCCTCGAACCTTTCTCATTTATAAATCACAGAACAATACCTGGTGATTACAGATAGTCTTTCCAACTGCCCGTTGCCAAGGCAATCAAAGTGTTCAGACAGACAGGTGTTACCTACAGGGCCACCGAATATACAAACAACCAAAAAAAAAACAGAGAGAGAGAGAGGCAGAAACATAGAAACATCCAGAAGGAAGAGAAAGACAGCAAATGACCCGTTATATTAAAAACAGATAACTTTTGTTCGCTGGTGGGGTTACGTGTAGCGTGACATGAACCCAAGATCCCGGTTGAGGCCGTCCTCATGGGTGCGGAACTTGGCTATCAATTTCTGCTCGACGATTTTGCGTTGTCGTGTGTCTCGAAGGCCGCCTTGGAGTACACTTACCCGAAGGTCGGTGGCTGAATGTCCTTGACTGCTGAAGTGTTCCCCGACTGGGAGGGAACCCTCCTGTCTGGCGATTGTTGCGCGGTGTCCGTTCATCCGTTGTCGCAGAGTCTGCATGGTCTCGCCAATGTACCATGTTCTGGGGCATCCTTTCCTGCAACGTATGAGGTAGACAACGTTGGCCGAGTCACAGGAGCATGAACCATGCACCTGGTGGGCGGTGTCCTCTCGTGTGATGGTGGTATCTGTGTCGATGATCTGGCATGTCTTGCAGAGGTTACCGTGGCAGGGTTGTGTGGTGTCGTGGACGCTGTTCTCCTGAAAGCTGGGTAATTTGCTGCGAACGATGGTCTGTTTGAGGTTGGGTGGCTGTTTAAAGGCGAGTAGTGGAGGTGTGGGGATGGCCATAGCGAGGTGTTCGTCGTCATTGATGACATGTTCAAGGCTGCGGAGAACATGGCGTAGTTTCTCCGCTCCGGGGAAGTACTGGACGACAAAGGGTAATCTGTTGGTTGCATCCCGTGTTAGTCTCCTGAGGAGGTCTATGCGAATTTTCGCTGTGGCCCGTCGGAACTGTCGATCGATGAGTCGAGCGTCATATCCCGTTCTTACTAGGGCGTCTTTCAGCGTCTGTAGGTGTCCATCGCGTTCCTCCACGTCTGAGCAGACCCTGTGTATTTGCAGGGCCTGTCCATAGGGGATGGCCTCTTTGACGTGGTTAGGGTGGAAGCTGGAAAAGTGGAGCATCGTGAGGTTGTCCGTGGGCTTGCAGTAGAGTGAGGTGCTGAGGTGCCCGTCTTTGATGGAGATTCGTGTGTCCAAGAAAGAAACTGATTCTGAGGAGTAGTCCATGGTGAGCTTGATGGTGGGATGGAACTTGTTGATGTTATCGTGTAGTCTCTTTAGTGATTCTTCGCCGTGGGTCCATAGAAAGAAAATGTCGTCGATGTATCTGGTGTATAGTGTTGGTTGGAGGTCCTGTGCAGTGAAGAAGTCCTGCTCGAACTTGTGCATGAAAATGTTGGCGTATTGGGGTGCGAATTTGGTCCCTACAGTTTACACACAGTTATTTCTAGGTTTGGATGTTGTCAGCTTAACCACTTGACCGCTGAAACTTGTTAAACTCGTTATCTGCTTTTTAAAAATGTAGATAATTTGGTAAACTGTGCTTTGTTCTTTTTCTTTCCAATGTTCTTCCTTCTCCTAAAGGTGTTGACTGTTTACTTGTTTACAATTTCTCAGGTACCGGTTGCCTTTCTCTACCTCATCCAATTGTCTATTATTCATCTGTGAGCCTGGACAGTGGGTGCCAGCAGGGGATATTCAACCACAGGGACATCACAACTGACCTCAATCCTGTCGTCATCCAATATCTGCACCCATCTATTTCCAGCCAGTGTTTGCTGCGCAGCAAGTCGGAAGTGGGAATCCTGACCAATTTTCTCCTTCCCAAGACAAAGACATCGAGGCCAATTGTAATGTCCCTACTGTGACCATGAGTGAGATCAGAAAAGAGAAGACTGACAGGCAACCTAATAGAGATCTTTAAAATTATGAAGGGGTGCGATAGGGTAGACGTAGAGAAGATGTTTCCATTTATGGGGGAGTCCAAAACTGGGGGTCATAAATATAAGATAGTCACTAATAAATCCAATAAGGAATGCAGAAGAAGCTTCTTTACCCAGAGAGTGGATAGAACGTGGAACTTACTACCACATGGAGTAATTGAGGCAAATAGCATAGATGCATTTAAGGGGAAGCTGGATAAGTACATGAGGGAGAAAGGAATAGAAGGATATGCTGATAGGGTTGGATGAAGTAAAGTGGGAGGAGGCTTATGTGGAGCATAGACACCGGCATAGGCCAGTTCGGTCGAATGGCCTATTTCTGCACTGTAAATTCTATTTAATTCTATGTAACTCAGCACTGATCAGGGATTAAACTCAGAACCTTCCCAATTTGTATGGATCAGGTAAACCTAATTAAATTCATTGAGCCATTATACTGGTGGTAAGAAATGTTGTGAATGATATTTAGCAGAACACACCGTACTAAAGCGACAACAGTCTCAGGGTGGAATTCCGACATCCAAATAAATACTTACCAACTACATCAAAATCACAAAACCTGAATCTTTTAGCACAAAGAACAATCCGTTAGCACACTGTAGCAAAGTAGGCAACAGTGATAGAAGTGGAAGGAAGTGGTCTTGGTAACAGAATGGATGTGGGGGAGGAAGCTCAGTTCAAGATTGAACAGTGTGCAATGGTTCCACACCCCCTAAGATAGCAATCGGAGGTTGCGGGGGTGGGGGTGGGTGTTGGTGGGATTGAGGTCAGAGGCATTGGTAGGAGCAAGAGGATGGCACATTAAGCTAGAGGAAATTTCGACTCATCCAGAGTTTAATGTTGGACGGGCAGTTGGAAAATGTACCAACAGCCTTTGGTTGAAGAGGTGAAGAAGTAGCGTTGAGTGTGGTTACTGAGCATCTGGGAGCTAACCCAATGCTTTCGGTCAATATCACTGAAAGAAGGCATTAAAATGAAAAGGAAGGAGCCATAAAATGAAGCCCTGGAGCACACTGGAGGTCACTATTCAGGCAGAGAAGGAAAAGCTATTTGAGACAATGTAATGTTTTTGTTGTGACAGGTACGAGCGCAAACAGGAGAGAGTGCTACCATAGAGGTACAGAGATGTTGGAGAACGATGCTGTGACTGATGGTGTCAAAGGTAGTTGACGGAGAGGTAGAAGAAGCTGAGGAAAGACAGTAAATTGTAGCCACAATTACACAAGCGGAGAAATTACCAACTTAACAATGATGTCTTGATGCTAGAAATGAAAACCGAGAAAATAAAGCTCCACTGTGTAGAATAAAGTTTCAATCTATTCCAGTAATAAACTGAGAACTATTTACGTGCGTTGGACAATATATCAGTCAAATCAACACAAACTCCATTTCAATACTCAATATTAATAGAGAAGCTGCAGGATTATCATCCATTGTAACAGCTGGAAGTCTGTGGGATTAGTGAGGATGATGGTGATAGGGATTTGTTGATGTGCATCTCTGTAATTAAACAGTGACAGAAGACATGGAAACAAAGACAGCACCAGAGACTGAGGGGTGCCAGTGTTTCCACCATACCCGATAGCAGCATCATGGTTGAGGTGGGTAATCGTTGTCCTGGTTAAAACATGCTTCTTGTTTCACGTCTCATTTACATCCATTCAAATTGAGAATGCAATCACAAGTGCGCACAAAAACAGTCAATGAAAGTTATAGATGACAGAATTGACAGGCCAACTCATTGCATTTACTATATCCTGTTGCTAAGAACAGAAAGTTCAAAAGATTAATACAGTGTATGTTTACAGCCAGAATATCGAACCAATTTTCCTAGCCCTCAGCCCCCCAGCGCTAAACAGGAGCAGGGCACCCTATCACTGCCTGGAATCACCTCGAAATCCTGTCCCAGGCCATTTAAATGGTGCAGGTTAGTCCTGACACAGATCTGCCACCAAAACGGGCCTAGTGTCTGCAGTAGAGCCTGGTAAATTAAGGGCTTACAGCTGCCTCTCTGGCCTGTGATTGGGACCTTCCGGGGGCACCCCAGATTTACTTTTCTTTTTCCATATTTTAGTTAATCCTAGTAATCAGCAATTTGTAAAAGTAAAGTCATGCCATTCATAAGAGAAGTTGAGCACTTTGTTAATTTTGCAGTTGACATATGAAGCAAACAAGAACTGCCCATGTATAAATGTATCTATCATGCCACACACTTACACTTGCAATTAAAGTCTGATCATCCTCAAAGCTGCTAAATATTTGCAAAATTACAAAATAGTCAATATCCCTGCATTTGCGGAATCTCTGGGGGTAACGGGTGATATTGAATCAGCCGCCCATTATGCACCTCTCCCCATTCTAGTTTCCATTGATGTCAATGGAAAGGAAAATGAGATGAGGTACATAATGGGCGGCCAGTCCGATATCGCTTGTTTTACACTGTCGCCCAACATTACCCCTCTGCCTGAGAAGGAAGAATCAATGGTTTTCAAATAATTGCTGCATGGTGGATCCCTACAAATATTGGCACATTCCCAGGGCCCTGCTGTAAATATTAATACACTCCCAAACACCCCCCTTAATTATTAACATAAAACGAGGACACCCCTTCGATAACTACCAAAATGGCAGCTAGTCAAAGAACTGTGCTACTGTTGCAGAAATTGTGTTTCATTAGTCTACAGAGACAGAAGTAATGTGCAAAAAAGCCAACAAATAGAGAAAAATTCAGAAATCTGGTGACACACAGAAAGAAAACTTATGATAACGGAGATGTCCTGGGATCTCCTCACGGATATGAGGATCCCAGTTTGAACCTGTGCATTCTGGGGTATAATTGTATTGATGAAGTTTTTAACAAGGTGAGGGAGGGCTATGCAGGATGATAGTTTTAACAATATATTTAATATGGACCCATCTAAAATGCATTAGTGCAAACACATTTCGGTACACTGCAATCATATTCCTGCCGAGCTATTTGGGTCAATCTTAAGTCAACTGATGGGTCCTCAATATCATTTCGTTGAAGATGTGCCAATGATATAGAATTCCATTTATCTTGGGATATCTGGTCAAACGGAAATGTATCTTACATGCAATTGCAACGAGTAATTATGTTGATCACTATTTGACCCAACAGAAGGAGCCTTCTTAAGGAACTGGTAAAGCTGCTGAAATCAATGAGAATCCACTCATGAGTTAATGTTGACTTAACAGATGATCCCTGTGGTGTGAATAATACGGTCGTCAGTGATAAAACTGAAACAAAGCCAAGAATTGACTAATCTGATAAATCTAAGGATGTTGTGGCTTTAGCATAGATGTTTTCAGAACAGCTCAGAAGCTGTTTTGGTATATCAAGGCAAAAATTAAATTTGATCATCACTGTTTAATCCATGATATTAGAGTGTTGGGCCCAGAAATTCGGGCACGTTCATTTTTAGGCACACGGGGAGGACATAGGGTATGATCCCTCCACATGAATGGTGAAGCCCCCGATATTGGGTCTCGGGCCTCATTTCCAGGAGGTGGGTGAGCTGCGGGGATTAAGAGGCAGCACGGCTAGCGAAGCGTGGTTGAAAATCGGGCCGCTGTGACGCTACTAGTCGCCATTAGATAAGTGAGGAAGGTGGGGGGGGGGGCGACCGTGGGTGCGGGGCATGATTGGGGAAAGGGGGGGATCAGAACCTGGGCCGGGGATCGGTAGCCGGGGGCACAATTGGTGGCCTCGAGGGTGGAATCGGAAGCCAGGGGTAGGGGAGGGATAGGTAGCCGGTGGGGTGGGGTGGGGGTTAGCGGGAGGGATTCATAGCCTTGTTGGGGTGGATCGGTAGCTGGAGTTTTAACCTTACTGGTTGTGACCCAACAGACAGTCCCTTTAAAGACCACCTGATAGGCCGTAGGTAGGCCTGGTTTTCCTGAGTGCAGCTGGAACTGCCTTCCTTAGGATAAACCAATCTTGGAATGGGGCCTCAAACAGGCATTAGGTCCCTTATTTGCATATGCTTCAGGCCCGCCAAATTGGAGGCTTTGGAGGCCGTTTTAGCACTCAAAAAACGGGTGCTGTGTGGACAAATTTCTGAGGGAGTTGCACAATTTGCAAGCTTGGGCCAAAAATCTATGGTCCTTCTGTCAACTCTGCCGTAACTCTGATGGGAGTACGATGGAAGGGCTAAAATTAAGGCCAGGACCCGAACATGCTGCATCATGCCCTTGCAAGGGAATTCCTACAATGCCCACCCCTACTAGCCCAGCAGTGTAAGGGAGATGGGAATTCCCAGTGTCAGAGCTCGCTGCCCACTCAGTCTGAAGGGGTAAGATTCGTGGTCAGCACACGCAGTACAAGAAGGCTGCTTGAGTTGTCAAAGTGGGGACAGCTGAGGTCCAGGCCTGGATTGTGCCTGGACCGAGCTGGGGACGGGGAGAATGCCGACATATCTAGTCCGAAGGCTGAGATGGGAACAGCACAGACTTGCAAGCCGAATCTGGAGGCCAAAGACAGGTGACAGAGGTTCCTGGGAGCGAAATGGAGGCAGTCCTTCCAAGCTGTGTTGGCCGATCTTAAAATGTTTAGGGGACCATGACCCCTCCCCAGACCTTCCATTGGTTCCATCAATGCCTAGTGGAGCAAGTGCCCATCAATTCTGTTCTAATGAAGGGGCTTCCCCCTGATCCTGCGAACTTTGGTGAGTTCAGCGGCAGAGGTCTTGTGTAGGCATGTTCTGGCACTTACATCAGGATGCACTCACTAGGGGATTGTATTGGGGAAATGAATTCCATTCCTAATTATGTTTAGTTCCTAGGACACTGGGGGAATGTCACCAAACAGCTGGAAAAAATGAAGAAGAAGAACATCACCATACAGCTGGAGGAAGTGGGAACAGAAACCCACAATTTGGGACAGTTGACGACAGTTTCTCGAATGGTACATTGAAAGGACCCCTCCCCAGAACAAACTCTTGCAGTCAAAGCAGCTACAATTTTCTATCTTGCAAAGTTAAAGCCGAGCTACCTGGTTGATCCCCTTTCCTTCTGAAAATCTAAACATCAGTTCAGGTCAAGTCTGATAAGTCCAGCATCCATTACCTGGGAAGTCAACGTACCAATGCCTCATTAAGGAAGGAGTTTTGTACAACTGACCCACCATATCAGGAGGAACTTAGTTTCCTGAGAACAAATTTCCCACGCTTCAATTACAACTATAGGGTTCACATCCTTGACCCTCTGGACAAAGACGAGAGATTGATCTTGTGTCCAGAGCATGCCAAAGGCATTTACCATTGAGGGAGGACATGCTTGACAACAGACTGTCAACTATTTGGCAAGTAAATTAAGCATCCTGACCAGGGAAATTGTTTGGACTTCTACATATTGCAAACAGTTAGATACTGGCCCCCACATGAGGTATTGATTATACATAATTATAATAATGACAAACACCCACTAACAGAGAAACCTCTATTGCTGCATCAACCAAATAGAATTTTGGAACTCTTGAGTTGCATAACGTGAGTGATTTTGATCACTAAATATTATTACTGTTGTTGGCAGTCCCACTCACTTTGCTCTGATCAGGATAAGAATAAATCTTATCAACACATCCTCCTGCACATATCTGTTTGGTGCAGTAAAACTGGGAATCTTGGTACATACATACAGACACAACCATTTCCTGTCCTTTCCTAAGTGGGGGGGGGGGGGTGGTGGGGAGAGGGAAGAGGACTTCATTACACTTGTTTTTCGCTATTTTTGCTCGGGTGAAATTCAGACGATCCTGGCGGACGTCTTCATCAGGCATTAGGTCCGTTTCATATGCTATTGAGAGGCCTAATGCCTGTTTAAGGACCCTTCCTAGAAATTTGTCTGCACTGGGCATGCTCCACTCAGGTTTTTGGGTTCCTCAGCAGCCTAATCAGCGCTCCTTAAAGGGACGGATGATGGCCGCCAACAATCAGCTAAGTTTTACCTTTTTAATTTACCTTGTTGTGCAGCCAGGAGGAGCAGGCATGTTAAATCTTCCATTAGATTGTTACAACTCCAGCCTTGCGCATGACTGTAAACCTCCCCCCACCCCCCACCCCGATCATTTATAGTTTCCCTCGGAGGAAGCTTCAGTAGTTTCTTGCACTAGGTTATTAAAAAGGCCTTAATGTGTCTTAATAATTTTTTTCTTCCTGTCATTATTCAAAAGTGAGCAGAAAACTCATTATCAGTATTGTCAGGAATAACCATTGCTGTTTTTCCACCTGGTTTCCTGCTCATTTGAACACACTTCTCTATGATCATTACATTTCATGCTCATCAGAAATGCAGATGTTCTTCCAACTCTTCATGCCTGGGTAACATTTGTAAGCCACAATATGCCAATCACCTCAATGGCTGTCAATTGTAAGTCTTTGGCTTTTCCAGCTTAAAATTAACTCTTTATATTTAGCAAACTGTGTGACAAATACATTTAATGCAACAATTGAAAAATGAGGCGACCATTGCATGACTTTACTCAATAACATTTTCTGCCTTCTTGCTTCTATAGAGTGAAAAAGATTCTTTAGGAGTTGGCTCACTTTCAGTTGCTTAAGGAGGTTGTCCTGGATTATTACAGCTAATTTTTGATGGGAGTATTTTCTGCCAGTCTTTACAGTGGCGCTGGGTGAATGAAACAGGTGAGGACTAATAGGTGGTTTCTCCGGCCCTGACTTTAACCGGGGGCCAGTTTTCGACAGGTGCGTTTTGGAGTTAGTCCAGCAAAAAAGAGGTCCAAGATATTTTAACTCCTGAGCCTCATTTAAATGCTGACTTCCCACCCGTCCAAGCAGGAAGTCTGTGAGACACGATATAAATACATGTAGCCAGAGGCCGCCTGTTGAACACCATCACAGAAGCCAGTTTTCAGCCAATTCGATTCACTCCACGTGATATCAAGAAATGGCTGAGTGCACTGGATACAGCAAAGGCTATGGGCCCCGACAACATGCCGGCTGTAGTGCTGAAGATTTGTGCTCCAGAACTAGCTGCGCCTCTAGCCAAGCTGTTCCACTACTGGCATCTACCTGACAAATGGGAAAATTTCCCAGGTACGTCCTGTCCACAAAAAGCAGGACAAATCCATTCTGGCCAATTAATGCCCCCTCAGTCTACTCTCGATCATCAGCAAAGTGACGGAAGGTGTCGTCGACAGTGCTATCTAGCGGCACTTACTCACCAATAACCTGCTCACCGATGCTCAGTTTGGGTTCCGCCAGGACCACTTGACTCCACACCTCATTACAGCCTTGGTCCAAACATGGACAAAAGAGCTGAATTCCAGAGGTGAGGTGAGAGTGACTGCCCTTGATATCAAGGCAGCATTTGACCAAGTGTGGCATTAAGGAGCCTTAGTAAAATTGAAGTCAATGGGAATCAGGAGGTAACTCTACAGTGTCTGGAGTCATACCTAGTACAAAGGAAGATGGTAGTGGTTGTTGGATGCCAATCATCTCAGCCCCAGGATATCGCTGCAAGTGTTCCTCAGAGCAGTGTCCGAGGCCCAACCATCTTCAGCTGCTTCATCAATGACCTTCCCTCCATCATAAGGTCAAAAGTGGGGACGTTCGCTGATGATTGCACAGTGTTCAGTTCCATTCGTAACCCCTCAGATAATGAAGCAGTCCGTGCCCGCATGCAGCAATACCTAGACAACATCCAGGCTTGGGCTGATAAGGAGCAAGTAACATTCGCGCGAGACAAGGACCAGGCAATGACCATCTCCAACAAGAGAGAGTCTAACCATCTCCCCTTGACATTCAACGGCATTACCATCCGCCGAAATCCCCACCATTAACATCCCGGGGGTCACCAATGACCAGAAACTTAACTGGAGCAGCCACATGAATACTGTGGCTATAAAAACAGGGAGGTATTGCTGCAGTTATATAAGGTATTGGTGAGACCGCACCTGGAATACTGCATACAGTTTTGGTCTCCATACTTAAGAAAAGACATACTTGCTCTCGAGGCTGTACAAAGAAGGTTCACTCGGTTAATCCCGGGGATGAGGGGGTGGACATATGAGGAGAGGTTGAGGAGATTGGGACTGTACTCATTGGAGTTCAGAAGAATGAGAGGCGATCTTATTGAAAAATATAAGATTGTGAAGGGGCTTGATCGGGTGGATGCGGTAAGGATGTTCCCAAGGATGGGTGAAACTAGAACTAGGGGGCATAATCTTAGAATAAGGGGCTGCTCTTTCAAAACTGAGATGAGGAGAAACTTCTTCACTCAGAGGGTTGTAGGTCTGTGGAATTTGCTGCCCCAGGAAGCTGTGGAAGCTACATCATTAAATAAATTTAAAACAGAAATAGACAGTTTCCTAGAAGTAAAGGGAATTAGGGGTTACGGGGAGCGGACAGGAAATTGGACATGAATTTAGATTTGAGGTTAGGATCAGATCAGCCATGATCTTATTGAATGGCGGAGCAGGCTCGAGGGGCCGATTGGCCTACTCCTGCTCCTATTTCTTATGTTCTTATGTTCTTAAAAGCAGGTCAGAGGCTGGGTATTGTGCGGTGAGTGACTCACCTCCTGACTCCCCAAAGCCTTTCCACCATCTACAAGGCACAAGTCAGGAGTTTGATGGAATACTCTCCACTTGCTTGGATGAGTGCAGCTCCAACAACACTCAAGAAGCTCGACACCATCCAAGATAAAGCAGCCCACTTGATTGGCACCCCATCCACCACCCTAAACATTCACTCCCTCCACCACCAGCGCACTGTGGCTGCAGTGTGTGCCATCTACAAGATGCACTGCAGCAACTCGCCAAGGCTTCTTTGGCAGCACTTCCCAAACCCGCGACCTCTACCACTTGGAAGGACAAGGACAGCAGGCGCATGGGAACATCACCACCTGCACGTTCCCCTCCAAGTCACACACCATCCCGACTTGGAAATATATGACTGTTCCTTCATCGTCGCTGGGTCAAAATCCTGGAACTCCCTACCTAACAGCACTGTGGGAGTACCTTCACCACATGGAATACAGTTGTTCAAGAAGGCAGCTCACCATCATCCTCTCAAGGGCAATTAGGGATGGGCAATAAATACTGGCCTTGCCAGTGAAGTCCACATCCCATGAATGAATAAAGCAGTTTTAATAAGTGCATGGGATTGGCTGCGGGAGTCCCTGCGATCGAGAGGAGGACGAGATTGTGGCAAGGGAGTCCTAAGATTTCTTTGCAGGGCCCGAGAGAGAACTCCTTCTCTTCCTGGCCCCACAAAAAAATTAAAAGAAATTTAAACTTACCTTTTTGAGCCTCATTAGGTTCCGATCCCCTGCTGCTGTTTCCCGCTTAGGTCTCCTGGTAAAAATTGCAATTGGGTCTCAATGGTATCATCAGGACCTGACATGCATATACTAAAAAGGACCCCGTCAGCTCAGGAGAGCAGGTTAAAATACAAGTCTGTCAGTTTCGCCAGTTCCAGGATGGGCAAGTAATTTATACAATTTTAACTGTCCTCCTGCCCGGTTTCCATCAGGTGAGTAAGGTTAAAATCAACCCCTCCACATAAATCTGGTCAAAAATCTGGTTACATCATCATTCTGTCCACAACTTGTAAGGCCCCTCTTAAAATATCATTGTAAAATTATATTACAGGTATTAGTCATGCTCAGTGGTAGCACTCTCACCACTGAGCCAAAAGGTTGTGGTTTCATGTCCCACTCCAGAGACTTGAGCACAAAATCTTGGCTGACACTCCAATACAGTATTGAGGGAGTGCTGTACTGTTGGAGGTGCTGTCTTTCAGATGAGACATTAAACTGCAGCACCATCTGCCCTCTTAGGTGGATGTAAAAGATCCCATGGCCTTATGCGAAGAAGAGCAGGGGATTTCTCCCCAGTGTCATGACCAATATTTATTCCTCTACCAACACCACTAAAAAAGATTATCTGGTCATTATCACATTGCTGTTTGTGGGACCTTGTGTGCAATTTGACTGCCTCGTTTACTATGTTACAACAGTGATTACACTTCAAAATTACTTAATTGGCTGTAAAGTTCTTTGGGATGTCCCAAGGTTGTGAAAGGTGCTATATAAATGCAAGTTCTTTCTTTAAAGCAATACATTAATATATAACAAAAACAAATAATGACATTTTTCTATTTTCAGATTCTACCAACAGTTGACCTTACTTAATAGGCCAGTTATACAGCAATTTCTGCAATTATACAACACAGTATTTTATGTCACACTGATGTGAAGTGCAGCATAAATCATAGAATCATAGAAAGGTTACAGCACGGAAGGAGGCCATTCGGCCTGTCGAGTCCGTGTTGGCTCTATGCAAGAACAATCCAGCTGGTCCCACTCCCCTGCCCTATCCCTGTAGCCCTGCAAATTTTTTCCTTTCAAGTACTTATCCAGTTCCCTTTTGAAAGCCATGATTGAACCTGCCTCCACCACCCGGTTTGGCAGTGTATTCCAGATCCTAACCACAATCAGTGTAAAAAAGCTTTTCCTCTTGTCACCTTTGGTTCTTTTGCCAATCACCTCAAATCTAAGTCCTCCGGTTCTTGACCCTTCTACCAATGGGAACAGTTTCTCTCTATCTACTCTGTCTGGACCCGTCATGATTTTAAATACCTCTATCAAATCTCCTTTCAACCTTTTCTGTTCCAAGGAGAACAACCCCAGCTTCTCCAGTCTATCCACGTAACTAAAGTCCCTTATCCCTAGAATCATTCTAGTAAATCTCTTCTGCACCCTCTCTATGGCCTTCACATCTTTCCTAAAGTACGATGCCCAAAGGTGGATACAATACACCAGTTGTGGTCGAACCAATGTTTTATAAAGGTTCATCATGACTTCCTTACTTTTGTACTCTATGCCTCTATTTATAAAGGCCAGGATCCCGTATGCTATTTTAACGGCCTTCGCAACCTGTCCTACCACCTTCAACGATTTGTGTACATGTATCCCCAGATCTCTCTGTTCCTGTACCCCTTTTAGAATTGTGCCCTTTAGTTTATATTGCCTCTCCTCATTCTTCCTACCGAAATGTATCACTTTGCATTTTTCTGGGTTAAATTTCATCTGCCATGTGTTCGCCCTTGCCACCAGCCTGTCTGTTTCCTCTTGAAGTCTATCACTATCCTCCTCACTGTTCACTACACTTCCAAGTTTTGTGTCATCTGAAAATTTGGAAATTGTGCCCTGTACACCCAAGTCCAAGTTATTAATATGTATCAAGAAAAGCAGTGGCCTTAGTACTGACCCTGGAGAACATTACTGTACACCTCCCTCCAGTCCAAAATACATAACTGTAGTTTGAGGTCATTCATCTGAATGCAATCTGAATCATGGGAAGTGGTGGAACATCTCTCAGAAGTAGTGTCACACTGCTTCGGCTTCGCACCAACTGCATAAACCAATTGGTGCAAAGTAATGTTTTTGAACATTATTCTTAAATTTTGAAAGCTCCAATGGGTTGCCTTGAAACTCAACCTTAAGAAAGAGCTGTTAGGACAGTCTGTGATTCATTAATTTCCAAACAGCACTGACACTCTGATGGCTGATGGCAAAGGACTTCACATTTAACTATGGGTGTATAGTGCTCTGTTGTGCCGGAGCTGAGGGTATACCTGGGCACTCCCTCAATACCATACTGGGGTATCAGCCTAGATTTTGTGCCAAAATTTCTGGAGTGGGCCTTGAACCCACAACCTTCTACTTCAGAGGCAAGGGTGCGACCACTGAGCCACAGCTAACACCCAATGGTTAAAAAGGAAGACAGACAACAGTTCTGAAAAATTAACCTACACAAACACAACAATGTGAATTATGTCCTTTCAAAATATTAAAGCTTAACAAAAACTCAGTCCTTTTTTCCCTTCTCTGTCATGTGACACCTAACAGAGGGAAACATTTAAAACAATGCCGCTTATGTGCTAATTAATGTCACGCACCCTAATTTATCATCTCAGTCTAAATATAACTATACTTTCATTTCCTTGGAAATAAATACATATTTCTGTCACACTGGTAACATTTCGCCAACCAAAAACAGGCGTACAAAATTATATTTTGATTTTCCATGTCTCAATCCTGATACAAAGTTTAATATATTTGCTGCAGTATTTGTTGAAAATCATTCATGCAAGTGTTTCAGTACAATATAAGTAGCTCATGAATGGATATATATAATCCCTGTTGTAAAAGAAAACTACGAAACTATAGTTCTGACATTTAATAAAAAATTGAAAAGCTCCTTGCTGGGCAAGTAAAAGTATAACTTTTAGATTTAATTGAATCCCAACTACTGGAACTAGTTTTGTCCTTTAATTGCCAACATATACCAAGTACAAGCTAATTCAATAGAACATTATGCACACAAAGAAATAGAGATAGGTCTGCATGTAATTAAAACATTTTACATAAACACACTGTTGAATTTCAAGGAATAAGCAAATATCATATCCCTTGACATAAGTATTGCTTACAAGCCAATCTTTTTCATTTTTCCTAACTTGAGAAGATTTTTTTTTGATTTACAGTCTGTGAAAGGGTTGCTTTCATCCAGCCTGCCACCCACAAACAATGGCTAAAAAAAGAAAAAAAAATCCCAAGTTTCCCCGAGTACAGATGTTAGAAACAGCTTTAAGTTGTTGCAGAGGAATTGCAGGGGTCAAAGTAGGTGGATTACTTTCCTCAGCTGTGAAAACTAGGGTTGATTATCTGGTGGTAGGCCTGGTGAGGTTGGAGCAGGCCAACTGCTGAGCCAAGCCTGTGCCTGAATTTAAGGAAAAACAAAAACCCCTTTGATTTTGTCCTTCTTAAAACCCTCAGCTCTAAACTTGTGAGTAGGCAGCATTCTTGCAAGTGCTCCAGTTGTGGCTTGAAGGCCTGCCCACCAGCTGGGCATCCTGTTCTGTACCTGCGTCAGTGTGTTAGCAGGGGATTAACTCGAGGACCTCAGACGTGGAGAATCTAAAAATACCCTTAATACCTGCCTTTCAGTTCAGGGTCTTAATTTCACGTGAATTTATGAGCATTCTGTGATACGTTTGGCACTTTATAACTTTTCCGCTCAGTCGAGAAAAGGCGACTAAGACACATCATCATTAAAAACATTCAAAGCCAAAATCCACATGGTATCTTTAATAATGGGAAACCAACATTTTCAGCAATTTATAGTACTGAAGTAATTTTTTTTTCTTGGCAGCAAAAAGCTCGAAGAGAATGAGGCTCTTTGTTGCATGTCTGCAAAATGCCACCTAATTACAGCAGTGGTTAATTTTTACCAGTTAACTTTGTGTAACATTTATTAAAGATGTGTATAACCTATTTGTCCAACTGCACATTAAACTATGTCCTTTCACAACTTTGGCTCTCCATATCCCATAACGCACAAGCTTTATTCTTTAGTTTGATAAGTTTCTCTTCTTATCCGTAAGTTCTGTTATTAGTTGTGCCCCTTTAAAATGGGGAGCACATTTGTTTGGTTTTTGGTTGATATCACTGGGGCTACCCAGTGCATCCTTACTGGCTATATTATAAAAGGCATACTTCATCTATGTTTATCATTGACAATGTACTGATATTGCAGAATAGCAACGTTAAGCACTAGTTTTATTCAGGTTACCAAGTTGTCAAATTAAGTAATAAACTGGAACAATATTTTGGGTCATTAATGTTGGAGTCTGTTACTGGAATGTTAGCTTTGTTGTAAAATGAAGTTGGGAGCTGGAGCTTCCATACAGAACTAGTCTTACATTGCTTGTCAATAGCTGCATACAGTTTAGTAGAAAGTACCAGACATACCCTCACCTCTCAGTCACATGATTGGCTGGAGGAAACATTAGGATTTTGTACATAGGTTACAGAATACTGATCGACAGACAACCGTTCTCTGTCAATTTGCCCTGCCATTTACTAGTACTGATAATTGGTCCTAAACACAATTGGTTTCCTGTTTTGTGACGTGTCAAGCTAGTCTCAATTAATGAAATGGCAACAACTGAACACCACCTCAGTGATCCAGACAATAAACATACCAAAACCTTTAACTCCAAGTTCAGGGAGTCTCTTAAAAAAGTGATACATAAAAATAATTGTATTGGGATAAGATAATAGAACATGTAACAGAATGGACTATCTGTACTTATAGCTGCTTTCTCTGAAACAAATGCATAACAATAATGAATGTTTCTTCCCCTCCAGAGAGCTTGGCAAACTCATGAATGACCACTATTCAAGATAATCTTGGTCTCTATATCCTAGGGAATGTTCCAAACAGTTGTCTTTGTTGAAACTTTTTTTCCATAGTTGTTTTGTCACAAAAACTTTAACAAGGGTCCAGTATCTCTTCAATTTTCTTCTACTTCCAAGTAATTTTTAAAAAATGTTTTTAAAAAATGGATGATAGATTCTATCTTAGGTCTGGTTTCAAAACGTGATTTGAGTGCAAACGGGAGACAAAAACAACATTTTAGATCATCATTAATAATTACCCTTGAAGAGATTTTAATTTGGCTTGATGTTCTCAGTTACCTCCAACACAGAGATGAAAGCAGAGTACATCATTATCTCATTTATCAAAAATGGAATCAATCATTTGGAACAAACTTAAGGATTACTTATATGAAAGTCACCTAGTAAGTGGCAATGCAGTTTCCAAGGGCGCCAGCCCATGCCTAAGCAATCCCTAATGTTTTTGAGAAAGTGACATCCCAAGTGGATGTTGAAAAGCTCTATAATATGAACTGTACTGAACTGTATATGAAGTGTACTGAAACTTCCACAAAGCCTTCTATAAAGTTGCACATGAAAGGCTGTGACAGGTATTGGGTATCCTAGGTAAAACGTGGAGGTGGACAGGATTTGGCAAAAAGAGAGGAGACAGTGGGTACTAGTTAGGGGAGTGATGTCAAGTTGGAGAAATGTATGGAGTGAATTGCCTCAGGTATCAATGCAGGAGCCAGAGCTTTTTCCAATCTACATAAACAAAGTGGACTCAGAAATGCAACACAAGTTGATCAAGTTGGTCAAGTTTACAGATGGCAGTAAATTAGGGGGATATTCGAGTCTGATGAAGCAGGCAAGGTGCGAGACGAAACTTCCAAGTGCGCATAGCTGTCAGAATGCAATTCAGTTGAGTGCACGGTGTTGCATATTGGAAGAAAAAAGGTGAACATAACAGGCCATAGGTGTCTGCCTCAGTAGATGGCTGGGTACCTCTGGAGGAGCTGAAGAATTTTTTTAAAAGTTAAAAGATTCCAGTCGGAAGGAATGTAATCAATCACCTTGTGATTGATTACACTTCCTTGGAGGGGAGGAGCTTGTTCCCAGTGTCTGGTTTTGCTGAAGTGTTAATGAAGGAAAATGCATCATATGTGCAGGCATATTCAATGCCCACCATCACTTCCAGAGGAGAATCTGGCCTACCATGTCAAGTCATTGAAGAACAACAGCACCATCAGAATGCTGAATAACAGTCCCAAGTCAGGAAAGTATAGGTTGGATGTTCCATTTGAGCACTAGCTCAACCAAACAGAAAGAGCACCTACTTAGTCTTTTAGTGTGCTGATTCCTTGTGTATTTCCAGGGTCAGCCTCATTGTCATAATGTGAATGAGGCCCTGATGTGGGAAACACCTGTGATTTGGAACTTGCCCATTAGTGGGTGGGAAGTCAGGTGCTGCTGCAGATTTTAAAGAGCAGCAGCAGCTTAAAGGGTGGTCTTGATGGTTTCCAGATCTGGAAGTCAGCAAGCTTCTTTACAAAAACAATGGCTATAAAGGAGTGCAGGAGATCAAGAGAGTGGCCTGTTTCTCAGATGGAACTATTGATGTTGTCCTGGAGGACGTGAAGGCTGGAAAAGGGGTCCTCTTTGGTGGACAGCCTCCCAAAATCGCAAGATGCTGTTATGTACACCCAGCAGCTGACCACTGGAAGAGCAAATTGATCAAGCACAAGACCAGGTTTAATAGTACATATAATCCATCACACACCTTCACTAAGGAAAAAGCATTGTTTAAGTAAACAGTAGGCATTCACATTTTTAAAATGTAGCTGTACTAAAGTTTTTGTATGTGTGGAGAGTGTTCATGCAAAGGTTTGGGAGCTTTTTTCACCAAGTTCCAATGAGTAGGAGATTTGTGGAAGATTTATGTCAACATAGATGAAATCGTATTTGTAGAGGGCATGGGGAAGATGCAGTGAGCTCGTTTCTAAATTAAGAAGGTCTCCTGGATGAAAGCTTGATGAATGATTCTCATAGCCAGTATCAGGTTCTCTTCCACAGCCTCTTAATGCTGCTCCTGGTTTTTGCTGGTGGTCCTCTTGCTGCACCTGGTGGGGGAGGGTCTTCCTCCTCCATGATGATGCCTTTTTGCGAAGAGATGTTGTTCAGCATACTACCATGATCCTGGGAAATGAACCTGGATGTGCATAATTTAGTGCTGCTGGTTGCAAATGAGCTGAACATTTAGAAAATGTAATTTTTTTTATTCATGTAAGGAATGGCATTGTGTCATGGAGCACCTAGGGCCACATGGATGCAATCCATATTCCCTGGGCCTTAGAGAACCTTGCCATGCTAAAACTTCACAACCCTCTCATGCTGCTGTTGGCTGTCCAAAGGGAAGGAGATGAAATTCCTTGCTTCATAAAACCTTCAATGAATAGTTGTTGGCTTATGTTGCTGATGTTCCCCAGCGGTACCTTGGAATGAATCTGAAGCATAAAAGTTTAAAGGCAGTTGTGACCTTGACAGCCACCAGCAGTGCCATGCCTGTGGAGGAATTTGGCTGCAGATCAACTTGGAGCATGCACCACATCTCTGTCATGGTGGTCCTAGTAAATTGAAGCTTCCACAGACATTGCTCCTTCAGCTGCAGGAGGTGTGTGTACTTCTGCCTGTAAATTCTGTTGTGAAGGTACCAGTTGGTGAGTGCAGGGACACCTCTGGTGCAGCCCGACCAGCCTCGCATCTCTCCCTTGGTTCACTTCTTCGTCTGAAAAACACAAGTAATAGGGAATTCCCAATGGAAAATTTATTGTGCTAATGTGGTGATGGTTGAAATATGGATGACCTCACACAACTTTCCCAAAGCTCCCAACAATTTAAGTGTCAATAGGAAAAAAGTTAGAAAATAAAGGTGCAGTAATAGTCTCTCAATGCTCTTACTAATCATTTACTAGAACTCTTTAACACTGCCTTGGAAAACAGCACAGTATCTACTGGACAGTCATTTTATATGGGCTAGTAGACAAAACAATATTATGGAATATTAGGCCACTGCGAGCATGATACTGGGGTCATTTTGATCTCATTGGAACGGATCTATCCATGAACTGACAGGCATTTCTGGTGCCCTTCATACTTAGTATTCAGAAATTGGGCATGATGCTAAATGAGCAAATATCTGGTGTCATAATCTCTGCCTGAATTTCACTGGGCAAAACCAATTGCTTAAGTCAAATTTTCATAAGTGCCTTTGCCAGCATTGCAATCTGGCTTGATTTTTAAAGTGGGCCTGCATTCCACTGCCTATCGGTATGGGGAAAGAACAGGGGAGTGGGTCTAGTTGGTTAGCTCTTTCAAAGAGCTGTCGCAGGCACGACAGGCCGAATGGCCTCCTGTGCTGTAAGATTTTATTTCTAGTTGGAAGTCATACTTCGCCTTTAAAGATCATGATATTAAATCAATGTACCAATTTCAACTTCTATGATGCTTCACTGAGAATTGATAACTTTCATAAACGTTCAAATTCATATTCTTATCTATTTAGACCATATCCCGATGGCAACACATTCAAAGACTACTGTCCTGTTTAAATGTTGACAATTCTGCTTTATACAGGTTGCTTTTTTGTCACAAGTCATTCCAACTATATCATCGAGTCTTCCAGTTCTCTTGAACTTCAGATTTTTCTTTGGCTTAAACTACATGAATTTTAAAAATTGTGGAACAAGGGATAATTGACCGAATCCAAGTGCCTTTCATTTACTCCAGTCACATTTTTTCATCAGCTCAGTCTAGCCTCCCCCAAGATTTTATTACTTGGATCTCCAGTCATCTCTGCCACAATTCACAAAATTTGGCATAAATCAAAATGATCACCCTTAATGTTTATTCAGTGACCTTTTTTCTTTTTGAAAGCCAATTATGTGGTTAGAGATTACGATTTCTAATATATCAATATTACAGCTAAATCATCTGGTTTTAATCTCCCAACAATACTAAAGCTTTACTAGAAAGCTTTAATCTCTCATGATGCTACATTGTTTGAAACGGGAACTAGGTTTAATGACATACGAGAAGCTTGACAGTTTCATTGTGGCAGGCTTAAAGACAATGAAGTACAGTGGACATCACAAATCTAAACCTGTTATCAGATTGCCACATGAAAAGGTAATATATGATATGTACATGATGAGTACATATCAAGGGATTGGTGAGAGACAAGTGCGATGCCAATTCATAAAAAAAGGGTGCAAGGATAAACTAGGGACGTGTAGACCTATGAGCTTGATATCGATGATTGGGAAAATAATAGAAAGTATCCTGAAAGAGAGATTAGTAAAGCCTCAAGAGAAACATAGGATGATAAAAAATTAATCGGGATGGCTTCATAGTTTCGACCAGAATTCTTTGATGACGTAGCAGAATTAATTGACAAAGGGAACTCAGTAGATTTATTATGCCTAGATTTCAACAAAAACTTTGATAAAAGTAACACAAGAAATCACTTCACGAAATGGAAAGGTATAGAATAGGAGGGAAGCTTTTGAAGGGAATAACTAGTCAGAAGAAGCAAAGAATAGTTGTTAAGGGAGCAGTATCTGCGAGGAAAGAAGTGACTAGCAAGGGGATTGGTTCTGAGGCCATTGTTGTTTTCAATGTGTATCTCTAATTTTGAGGGCGGGATGGTAATCAAGCTCTTCAAGTTTGTTGACGATAGCAAATTAACAGGGGCCATAAACAATAGGGATCAAGCAGACTAGTTGCAGAGGGATCTGGACAGGTTGGGGAAATTAGGCCAGAAAGTGGGAGATGTTATTAAATGTACCTGATGTTATCAAACATTTACCTGAGGAAGGAGGAAGTCTCCGAAAGCTTGTGAATTTAAAATAAAATTGCTGGACTATAACTTGGTGTTGTAAAATTGTTTACAATTATTAAATGTAGAGAAATGCAAAGTTATTAAGCTGGAAAGGGAAACCAAAATAAACGGGAACAGTCTATAGAAAAGTGACACAGTAGAGGGATTGGGGGGAGATTTTCTGACATTCAAGATGATGCGGTGTGCCTAGACACACACCCAGAAAAATTTCCCCTTTTATTTCTATCAGGCAGAAGTAGCCTCAGTTTGAGGTCTCATCTGAATCTCCAACAATGTGACACCACTTGCACTGAAGTGTCATCCCAGATTATGCCTCAAGCCCTGGAGTGAGGTTTGAACCAAGTGACCTTCTGACTCAGGCAAGAGTGTTACCAAGTGAGCCAACGTAGCCCTTGTCATGTTATTCTATTGTTACTCAAGTGATTAAAATGGTATAAGAATATCAGAACATAAGAAATAGGAGGAGTAGTCCATACGGCCCCTCGAACCTGCTCCGCCATTCAATAAGATCATGGCTGATCTTCTACCTCAACTCCACTTTCCCACACTATCCCCATATTCCTTGATTCCCTTAATGTCCAAAAATCTAGCGATCTCAGCCTTGAATATACTGAATGACTGAGCATCCACAGCCCTCTGGGGTAGAGAATTCCAAAGATTCACAACCCTCTGAGTGAAGAAATTTTCCCTCATCTCAGTCCTAAATGCCAACCCCTTATCATGACTCTATGCCCCCTAGTTCCAGACTCTCCAGCCAGGGAAAACAGTTTGTCAGCATCTGCCCTGTCAAGCCCTCTAAGAATTTTATACGTTCCAATGAGGTCGCCTCTCATTCTTCTAAACTCCAGAGAATATAAGCCCATTCTACTCAATCTCTCCTCATAGGACAACCCTCTCATCCCAGGAATCAATCTAGTGAACCTACGTTGCACCCCCTCTAAGGCAGGTATATCCTTCCTTAGGTAAGGAGACCAAAACTCTACGCAATACTCCAGGTGTGGTCTCACCAAAGCCCTATATAGTTGCAGCAAGACTTCCTTACTCTTGTACTCTAACCCCCTTGCAATAAAGGCTAATATACCATTTGCTTTCCTAATGCTTGCTGTACCTGCATGTTAACTTTCTGTGAATTATGTACAAGGACACCCTCTGAATACCAACATATACTAGTCTCTCACCTGTTAAAAAAATGTATCACAGACATTTCACCTGGGTTGATGTCTTTTTCCTTTTTCTCTCTCCTTTTTCCTCACCCCATTTGATACATCTCCACACAGCTCATTCTGAAATCAGGAATTCTTGTCTGAAAAATAGTGAGTTCAAACCTCAGTACCCACTGCACAGTATTAATGTGCTAACCAGCTGCGTCACAGAGCTGCATCTAATTTAAGAATTACCTTTATTAGAATAAAAGTTATCAGCTGTTATTCAGTCTTGAATGCTCATGTACATTAATAGCATTATTGTAATTTTGATGAAGATAAAATAGCTAAAGGGAACCATTTTCATTAGAATCTTGGGCCAAGCAGAATGTTACCTATATGGTCAAAGTGGAGATAAGCAGCCCCAAGTTTCCTTGTGAGTTCTGCCCAACTCCCGTAGATTGTCCCAGAAACAGCTGGATTTGCTGGGAATTCTTAGTCGACCTTGTAAGGGGCAGAACCTTCACCTTACACGGCCAAACTGTATCTATTTTGTGCTCCCCAGAATGTGCTGATTTCAACTGATATAACAGTAGGAGCACTATTATTGTCCTCAGACTCCCTCGGCTAAGGGGGGATAAATCAGTCAGGATTTCTGCTCCGGACCATAATCCAAGTGCTCCCCTGCCAGAAATTGTGTGTCTGTATGCAAGCGAGTGTGTGTGTGTGTGTGTGTGTGTGTGTGTATAAGGTGAGTTCAGGATTGGGTTTACTGTGAAACCTTCCCTTTCACGGCCATCTGCTTTCAGAAGAACGATCACTTGGCCGAGATCAGTGGTGGGCTATCAGTACCTATAAAACTAACTAAAACTTGCATTTATATAGTACCTTTAACCTAGCAAAAACATCCCAAGGTGCTTCGCAGGACTTTAATCAGAAAAAAAATTTACACCGAGCCAACAAAGGAGACATTAGGACAGGTGACCAAAAGCTTGGTCAAAGAAATAAAAACACAAAATGCTGGAAATACTCAGCAAGTCAGGCAGCATCTGTGGAGAAAGAAACAGAGTTAACGTTTCAGGTCGATGACCCTTCGTCAGAACTGGAAGCAGTTGAAGATTAAACAGTTTTTAAACAAGTACAGAGCCGGAGAAAGGGGGGAGGAAGGGGAGAGGAGGAAAGAATAAACGGGAAGGTCTCTGATAGGGTGGAGGGCAGGAGTGATTAAATGACAAAAGGGATGATGGTGCAAGGTCCACACTTCCATCACCCGCTCTCCTCCCCACGGCACCTTCTCATGCGAACGCAGAAGATGCAACAATTGCCCTTTCACCTCCTCCCTTCCCATCGCCCAGGCCCCCCAAACACTCCTTCCAGATGAAACAGAGGTTTATTTGTACTTCTTTCAATTTAGTATACTGTGCTCACGATGCGGTCTCCTCTACATTGGGGAGACCAAACGCACATTGGGTGATCGCTTTGCTGAGCACCTCCGATCTGTCCGTAAATGTGACCTGTAATCACTTTTGCCCTCCACCCTGTCAGAGACCTTCCCTTTTGTTCTTTCCTCCCCTCCCCTTCCCCCTTTTCCTGGCTCTGCCTTGCTTAAAAACTGTTTAATCTTCAACTTCTTCCAGTTCTAATGAAAGGTCATTGACCTGAAACGTTAACTCTGTTTCTTTCTCCACAGACGCTGCCTGATTTGCTGAGTATTTCCAGCATTTTCTGTTTTTATTTCAGATTTCCAGCATCTGCAGCATTTTGCCTTTGAGCTTGGCCAATGAGGTAGATTTTAAGGAGTGTCTTAAAGGAGGAGAGAGAGGTGGAGAAGCAGAGAGGTTTAGGGAGCTAATTCTAGCACTTAGGGTCTAGACAGCTGAAAGCAAGGCCGTCAATGGTGGGATGAAGGAAGTCAGGGATGCACAAGAGGCCAGAATTCGAGGAACAGAGTTCTCAGATGGTTGTAGGGCTGGCGGAGGTCACAGAGATAGGGAGGGGCGAGGCCACGGAGGGATTTGAACACAAGGATGAGAATTTTAAAATTGAGGTGTTCGGGGACCAGAAGCCAACGTAGTTCAGAGAGCACAGGGGTGATGGGTGAACGGGACTTGGTGTGAGTTAAGTTACGGGCAGCAGAGTTTTGGATGAGCTCAAGTTTATGGAGGGTGGAAGAGGGGAGGAGTGAGAAAAGATAAGAAATTGGAGAGGAAAAGAAACAGGTATCCAAATCTCGACTCCCTCAATATCTTTTTTAATATCTGCTTTTTATGAAACACTGTTTTCATGTTTTGTTTACTTCTTTGTTGTTGTTTTATAGTGACTGACAGAGGGAGCCAAAATGCTGAATACTCACAATGAGCTAGTAGCATATGCTTCCTTCTGCCTACAACACAACGCTCTCAGATCTGCTCACCTGGTGCCTCATGTCAAATGCTGCTCCCAGTATATTGATTGCAAAGATAACTTTCCTGTTTTCAATCAATACTACATTGACATACAGTAGCAGTGCAAAATTAACTGAACAAACTGCATTTTCTGCCCATTGTGTTGTATGGTGCTAGCTGTACAAGCATCAGAAATTCTGATCAACAGTCCATCCACCAGGAAAAAAAAAGAATCGGTTAAAGCCATTTTGCTTTTCACTTCCTCATCCCTTCAGATAAATGATTATTGTCTTATGCTGATGGTCATTTTCATTTAAATTTCTAAAAAGAACCCAGTGTCATTTTATTTTATTTATATGTTTGTTTCGATTTGTGTCACGACAATTATGAAGATTTATTTCTTATCAATGAAGTTACTTTACCAGCACTGCGCTTCCCTTTGTGTAAAACGACACAAACACTCGGCAGTACTGCATTAATAACCGAGTTTCAATAGCTGTTACGAAAATAAACATGTCTGAACTTATCTCTGTACAAAGGACAGACACTTTCATTGCACACTGCAAGTGAAAAGATTTGTGATTCTTCACCTCATTATCAATACAGTACCACTTCCTAACAGTTTAAAAGCAATTACTAAAACCTGAATGTAACTGAGAATATTCAATCCATTAACTCGCACTCTGAAGCTAAAATGACCTCTGTCACTGCTGCAATAAAATATGATCATTTTTCTGTGAGAAGAAAGCTGTGTCTATTTTGTTTAATGCAACACTTCCCAGAAGCTTATGGATCATAAACTCCCCTACATGTCGGTTCTATGATGACTGGTTAAAATATAGCTGATGCACCATGGTGTGTAGTTAGACATATGATGCCTCAAATTGTAGCAATGAAATGAAAACCCAAGAATGCTAAATTAAAAACAGAAGATGCTCAAAATGTGCAGAGTTCTGATGAAGTGTCCTTTCTAAAAACATTAACCCATCTTTAAGTAAAAAGAAAAAAAACTGCAAATGTTGGAAATTTGAAGTAACTACAGAAAATGTTGGAAATACATAGCAGGTCAGTTAGCATGTGTGAAGCGGAAAAACAGATTATTAATGTATCAGATGTGTAACCCTTCATTGGAACTGAAGAGTGAAAAATAAACAGGTGTTTTAGCAACAAAATAGGTGGTGGGGAAACTTTTAGAGACAATATCCGGGACAAAGTAAATTGGCACTTGGAAAAGTAAGGGCTAATAAATGAAAGTCAGCAGGGATTTATTAAAGGAAAGTCATGTCTGACTAACTTGATTGAGTTCTTTGATGAAGTAACAGAGAGGGTTGATGGCGGTAGTGTGGTTGATATTGTGTATATGGACTTCCAAAAGGCATTCGATAAAGTACCACATAATAGACTTGTTAGCAAAATTAAAGCCCATGGGATTAAAGGGACAGTGGCAGTGTGGATATGGAATTGGCTAAGGGACAGAAAGCAGAGAGTAGTGGTGAATGGTTGTTTTTCAGACTGGAGGGAAGTATATTGTGGTATTCCCCAGGGGTCAGTATTAGGACCCTTTTTGACATATATTAATGACCTGGACTTGGGTATAGAGGGTATAATTTCAAAGTTTGTAGATGACACTAAACTTGGAAATGTAGTAAACAATGTGGAGGATAGTAACAGACTTCAGGAGGACATAGACAGACTGGTGAAATGAGCAGACACGTGGCAGATGAAATTTAATGCAGAGAAGTGTGAAGTGATGCATTTTGGAAAGAAGAATGAGGAGAGGCAATATAAACTAAATGGTACAATTTTAAAGGGGTGCAGGAACAGAGAGACCTGGGGGTTCACATACACAAATCTTTGCAGGACAAGTTGAGAAGGCTGTTAAAAAAGCATACGGGATCCTGGGCTTTATTAATAGAAGCATAGAGTACAAAAGCAAGGAAGTTATGCTAAACCATTATAAAACACTGGTTGGGCCTCAGCTGGTGTATTGTGTTCAATTCTGGGCAGCACACTTTAGGAAGGATGTCAAGGCCTTAGAGAGGGTGCAGAAGAGATTTACTAGAATGGTGCCAGGGATGAGACTGGAGAAGCTGGGGTTGTTCTCCTTAGAACAGAGAAGGATTAGGGAAGATTTGATAGAGGTGTTCAAAATCATGAACAGTTTTGACAAAGTAAACAAGGAGAAATTGTTTCCAGTGGTACACAGGTCGGTAACCAGAGGACACAGATTTAAGGTGATCGGCAAAAGAGCCAAAGGCGACATGGGGAAACATTTTTTTACGCAGCGAGTTGTAATGGTCTGGAATGTACCACCTGAAAGGGTGGTGGAAGCAGATTCAACAGTAACTTTCAAAGGGGAATTGGATAAATATTTGAAGGGAAAAAATTTACAGGGCAATGGGGAAAGAGCAGGGGAATGGGACTAATTGGATAGCTCTTTCAAAGAGCCGGCACAGGCATGATGGGCTGAATGGCCTGCTCCTGCGCTGTACTTACTTTGATACTGTACCTGCTATGATGAAAAGGGAAAATATGGATAGGCAACAGACATACTAATCACAGGGATGGAATAAATGGATTGAATGACCTGCAAACTGCGCAATAGAAAACTTAATAGAAAATTATTTTTTTCTCTTTTAGATGCTGACTGATGTGCTTCGTAGCTCCTGCATTCTCCGCCTTAATTTGACACCTTAACAAAATTGTTAGGATTTTTTTCCCAGAAGCTGTTAGTATTACATTTACTTACAATAGGTTCTTATGTTATCGCAAAAACAAGGGCAATGCTAGATTTTTAGAAGTTATTAATCAGCTTTATAATTTATCTTTTCATTTTCTTCTCTTGTGAGAAGTTTTCAGTAAACATTAAGAAAGGGTCAAGACTTCCAAATTGTGTGTGCAAATAATTACTGTAATACACAAGTACAAACATTTTTTGGGAATATTTTTGCATTAAATATCAGAAGGAGTAAATTCCAATTCAGTGAAGAAATGGAGGAAAAGAATAAAGGTGAATGAAATCCACTCATGATAATTGATGTAAATATTAATTAAGGGCTGATTGTGATGATGACACAGGGACATATTTCAAAATATTACGATTTACATGTTCAAATCAGCAAGGAAAGGGTTACAAGTGAAGCAGACAGTACCTGTCTGTGGGTGACACTCTGGAATTTTATTGTGTGAAATGCTTTCAGAAATGCCATCTACCAGGTCAAAAGAAGATCACAGGGGTGAAAGCCTGGCCCAGTCCCAGGGAAATCTGAGCCTGAGGAGTTTCAAGTCACTTGGCTGAGCGCCCACAGCTTGGCTTATCACACTGCCAAACAAGTCAATCAGTGCAGGGAGTTTCCACTTCCAAGAAAGGCAGGCAGGAAGGTAAGCCTTTCACTTCTTTCCTCAACTCATTACAGCTTCTATCACACAGGATACTGAAATCAAGAATGTTTTTTCCAGAAAAATAAATCATGAGTTTCGCAGAAATGATGGCAAGGCCGACAGTCTCATGAGCAAAGCTACAAAATACGTGCAATTAGTGTCTTCCACAGTGTTGTTCCTGTTTCAGAACATCATTGCGCACCTGCCTATTAAATTGTCATCGCTAAATGCAATTTGCCACGCAATTAAAAGGTCTCTGTGGTACACTTGAAAAGTGAGAGAGAGTTCTGAACCTTTCTATTGTACAGACAGGTGATGGTTATGATTTCCGCCAAGTATTTGCACTTTGAATCCACTCCAAGACTGCCTGCTCTCTTTTACACTTTTGAAGTTTATTTAATCCCTTTACAAACTCGCCTGTAACAATAAGCAAAGAAACACAGGAAATGTAAGGACAGAATATAATGTATGTATAAAGTGTACCACTGACCTGGTCGGAAGTGTCCCTGGTTGCAGAAATGAGGCTCACCAAGCAGGAGATAATGAACGTCGGCTAATGGCTGCTCCGATGGCACATAGTCAGGTCCATCAGTATGGCTGCCATTTTCTTCTTATTTTTCTTGGTCACAATCTCTCTTGTGCCACACTGTCTGTTATGCTATGACTGGAGATTCACAGTGCCACCTGTCTACAAATGCAGCTCTAAGTCATGCCCAGCTGCTACTGTCCTGCTACCTGCGGCTACAACTCTCACCACCACTGCAGCATAGGGTTACCAACTCTGTTCCTGGAGGGTTCACCGCATGACCTCCTGTCTCCAACCGCCCCGCTACCATGCTCCCATCATTGGTCGCCTGACACGTCTATCCTTATGGCGCACTGTCTTCCCACGCTGATTGGAAAGCGAACAGACTCTTCGTTAATCGATTGGGTGATTCTTGACTATCAGTTAAACAGCCTTTTTACCCATCTCCAATATTTTTATATCTAATGAAATAAAAGTGTTCAAAGAAAAGAAAAGAAAACACAATTTTTTTTAATGTCCCTTTGATTTTTCTCCTGGGTTGTTTGCAGCAGTGTCCTTGAGATTAACCTTCAATTCCTGGAGACTCGAGGACAATCCTGGAGTGTTGGCAACCCTACTACAGTAACATCTACATAGAATTGAACCATTATTCTTTATTTTAAATATGTTAGGAATGAGTGAGAAACAGCAAAATAACTCCCAGACTTTTATTTTGCACTATCTATGCTCAAGTAATTTTCCCAAGATAATATTCCTTTAATAAAGAAGCATTTTTGCAGGCACAGTGATAAATAGACTAATGGACTGGGCCTAGATTTAATACAAGTTTTTTCAGGTCGTGGTAAAATAATAGTTGAATGTATTATGCACTAAGCTATTGGGTTTAATAACTATATCAGTGGATAATTTGATCTCTTGGTTCCCCCCCCCCACCTTGTTTACTAAAAGAGGTGCAATAGCTTTCTGCCTTAACAATGTTTGACTGTATAAAATTTTCCTGCATTGAGTCCCAAGGGTATGAATGTAGAATAAAGTTCATGGCATGCTGTTCAGGAAACTGGCTGAATCCAAATCTCCAGTTGAGAGTAAAACTGACTAAAGATTGGCCAATACTAGCAAACTGAAGTAACAGTCTCAGTGCCCTGGCTGACAGGAGAAGACATCTCTTGCCTCCATGATGAGGCAGAGTGCACTGGAGGAAAAAGGCCAGACTGGGGAGAATGGGCTTAATCAATAAAACTAATCTAGTTGGAAATACACATCATATTACTGTTACAAGCAGCTATTATATATCTTCTATAGAATCAGAGGCAACTTTTTTAAAATTGAGAAACTTAGATCCACTGTGCAGGACACCACAGAGTTTCATAAAAATAAGAGAGAAGACATCAAGAAGTAATGGTTGGATGATCATCCTATACTATTTCCATATTGTATCCTGGTGGTACAAGGGTTTATATCCCTGTAATTTCGTACATAAGGTCAAGTTTCAGCTCATGGGAGTGTGGACTTTCCTATGGAAGATGATGTTTATGGAAAGCACAAATGAAGAGCATCGGAAAATAACTCAAATTATAATAACGACCAGTTTTAACCTGCTTAGTTTTAATCGTTCAAAATGTTCCTCCTCTCCTCACAACTGGACATGTATTTGGGATCCGTTTTTATAGAACCTATCCCCATTGAGAATGGTTCTGCCATACACTAAGGCTTTAATTCAGAGGTGGTATGGAGCATGCATGGACGGATTAAAGGGTTATACTGGGATGCTCTCTGTATCTCTATTGAATAGTTCCACATAGAACTATTTGGGGGGTGCCCATGTGTGCTCACACACATATATGGAGAGAGGGGGCACACAGCATTTTAACTTTGAATTGCAGCACCAAACAATCTGGGTATCGAGTGTTTGGTACAGTGAGAGAATGGAGCAAGTGAATTGAATAGGTTTTGTGGGTGCAATGTGGGAGATTCCATATTTAGCTTTCTCCTAAGTTAAATCAGCATGACCTGAATCTTGCCAGCATAAAACCAACCCTTCAAATCAGCCTGTTTTACATCATAAATGATTCAGATGAATTATACTGTGTATTGATGGTCATATTCTGCCTATTGGTGCTTATCAGATCTGTGAGCACCAGTGTAACTGGAGCATTAAAATCACTGCCAAGCTGCCACATCCCCTTTAACATTGCTTCCTTTCCTCTTTATTCAACATCTGTGCACCTTATTAGATATTTAACTCTTCGTAATCAACAAATATATTCAAATGAAATACTAATTACAAAATGCAACACATAATAAAAGACTGAAAAAATATTATGTATGTGGCATTAATTACCATTGGCTGCTAATTAATTTAAATAAAGTTAATTTAAGATTCAATACATTCAACAGCTGCAGAACAAAAGCTAACATCATTTCCTAAAGAATTTAAAACAGATTTCCTCAGATTACAGAAGTTATTAAAAGACATTATCTGAGCAACTCCATTTGGAGTTTGTGGCTTCTTCAGAAGGCCAAAAGGTCACATTGTGCACATATTCGCCATCACCCGAAGTGGCCACTTCCCCCTGCTTCAGTGAGCAAATGAAAGGACACTGACAGTGATAAAAATTCAAGAGCTGTAACCTAAGTGTGAGTTCAGCTCCTAAAGCCTCAGCTGCACTTCAAAGTAGAGGGGCTGTGCTGATTTGAAAAAGGATATGTAGGGCATGTCAGGTGGTCAGTGTCCACGGTGGGGAAGGAGTCACATGCACAATGTTCTGCTTGAAATAATCTCGTGAGGACATTTCTCTCAAAAAAGCACGTAAACAAGAATTGAGATACTGTTGCGTTGTACTAGGTTGGGCCACTTTAGTAGCTACGTTACTACACTGGATCCGAGTACATCCCGATCTTGACTATCATTTGCTAAGGCTGTTCAAGGTACTGGTGAGTTCTACATTGCAAGCGGCCAAATGCTGAGCTGCATTGACAAGGCTCGACAAAGGTAGAGAACGAGGAATTTAGAGGAGAGGTGAGAGGGATGGAACAAGGTCAGATGCTACTAAAGTGGCCCAACCTAGTGCAGCTCAAAGGAGGAGAAGGTGCCAGAGGAGTAGGGGAACAGACCAAGGTGTGATTTGGTGATAAGGGCTGCCACTGCCACTGCAGCGGTCTGGATGGGGCAGGTGGTGCATGGTATAGCCAGGCGGGTAGGCTTCATTAAGGGGGAAGGTGTCATCACCCATCAGCCAAGTTTCCTTCAAGACCATGATGTCAATGCAATCATCCATAATAAACTTATGGCTGGCAAAGCCCTTACTCACAATTGAATGGACATTCTGGAGGGTGATGTGGAGAGGGGCGGTGATAGTTGATCTGCTGGCAGAGTCCACAGGGTCAGCGCCGGGAGAGGTGAATAGGACGGGAAGGAGGTTGGCAAGATTAGCCCCCAGTGGGCATGCTTGTTAAAATTGGCCTCAGTGCCCTGGACTAGGGAGGAGGAAAAAATGCATGTGTGAATGTTAGGTGAGAAGAGGATTGAAGTTGACTGTGATGCCATCCACAGTTGAACAACTTCCTAGTACATGCTGTTTAGGCTCTCACATGAAGAATAGCTACTTGGGCGAGGCACTGAAGGGCTTTATCATTGCAGAACTGTGCCCCAATTAGAGTCAACCCCTTCAGCAGAGAAACTGGGACATTTTTAAAAAGGATATACTATGTGCTAGGTTTAGAATTGCAAGAGACCCTGCCTTCTAGAGTTTGCATTTTGTCTAAACCACAAAGGTGCTAAAGCCAGCCAGCCCTAGTCTTTCACCTCAACAACAACAACAACAACAACAACAACAGGTATGACTTAGGAGAAATGTCTGACACCAGGAAGAAAGGATAATGTAGCATATTTAAGTTGAAGTATGCAGCTCTTGGGCTTTCTGAAATGTTTAACACTTGTTGCTGCTCGACATTTTGAAGTGAACCGTTGCAGCCATTTCTCTATGTGAAAGTGGATACATGAACCATGTTAAAACATTCATTGAACAAGATGGCAGGCAGGGCCTAATTCCATTCCAGCAACTCCTTACAGCAAGTGCACGTGTCTAACTCTTATTACCCATCATTCGTTCCTTGTGAGTCATGTGGCTAAGTGGAATAGCCCATATTGTCAATTTCTTTTTGTCGCTACCTATGTACTGATGGGATCAGTGGAGAGATCTTCCAGATGTGGAATGCCCTGAGAATGTGAGTGATGGGAGCCAAGGTGACGGGCACAAAAATTCTAAATTATATTTACACAAACCTTTTACAGTTTTCAGTCCCAAAACTCTTTGGTATAGTAGCCTTGAAGAGGAAGAAAAGTTTAATTGTAAAAGGACGTGCGAAGAGGAAGTTAACATTTCGATGTCCTGGCTAAAATCAGTTTTGCTGCACAAAACTCAAAATACGGCGAGTCTCTAACACAAATCAGTTACTCTGGAGTGTGGAGTCTAACTCAGAGTGGGTTTCTGGTGAGCTGATTTACTGACCAGCAGAGGCAGCAGGAGGCCGTGGTGGTTTTAACCGTCGAGCTTCTTTTAAATGACGCTGGTCCACTTCCTGCCCGGAACAGGCTTGGAGTGGGCATAGAGTGGTTGCCAGCAGATGAAGATCAGGTGACCCTTAGCCACCCAACGCCTTCCAGCTAAGTGGTGGGAAGAATGTTGCAAGAAGGTCTAGTGTGGTGGGAGGAGGGGCGGGGGGGGGCGGGGTGGGGGAGTCTGAAGCAAGGGAGACTGTGACTTTCCTTGTGGCACCCGGAGGAGCACTTCTGCTCTTCCAGGACCTAAAAAGGAAAGTTTTAAACTCACCAGGAGGGCCTCTTCTGTCTTTAGACCAGATATAGACCTGGTTCTGCCCAGTGGGAAAGCTGCAGTGGCTGATTCCCAGCTTAGTTTCCGATTAGAACTGCATGAGGCCCTGTTGTCATAGTAGGACCCCGATTTCCTTGAATATGTGAGGCTCCTTCCTGCTTTGACGGGTGTCTCATCCACCTGCAAAACCATGCAGATTAATATCGGAACTGGTTGGAACCTGCTCCTTTTTAACTGCCCAGCAGGGCGGGTGGAATTAAAATCGACCCCTCTAATTTGAAAAGCAGTTATTCCGATCGCTTCTGTTTTAAAAGCACATCAATGTTCCCTAATTCCACTGAAGAATTGATTGCATCTTTTGAAAACAATGTGATCCAGTGACTGGATCTTGGATTGTGCTCATGTCTAACTAAAGTCAAAGTACACCATAAAACATTGGGCACTGTTTTCATTGTAAGATAATATTGTGATATTAATCAATAACAAGTCTCAGAATACAGTCAAATACATTACTTCTATATATTTTTACTGAGCCATATGAATATGCATCCACTTTCTACATCCAAAATATGGTCTGTATTTAACAAATTATGGGCAAGGAAAGAATGAATAAAAATACTTGGAACAGCAATTGGGGATTTTGTTCAAGTCATTCATCTCAAATTGATCATGTGGTTAATGGCTAAAGTTTCACATCAACAGAAAACACAGTAAGATAAAGGGGATAAAGAAGATAAAGTAATGGAAAAAAAATCAACATGATTGTAAATTAATTGCACAGGAAATAAAAATACTGGGGTATAAATCCAACATCATGATGCCGTTTTGCAGGTGTGAAATTGGCACAACAATAATTAATTTAGCGGGCAGAGGCCTGCACCTGATCTGCATGGACGTTCAGATCACTGCTAAATTGGTTGGGATATAGTTCAACCAATGACAGATTTTAATAATTGAAGTAGAGTTTATAATAAAATGAAAAAAAGGATGAACTTGCATTTAGATAGTGCCTAATCACAAAATCTCGGCTGACACTCCAGGGCAGTATTGAGGGAGCGCTGCACTGTCAGATGAGACATTAAACCAAGGCCCCGTCTGCTCTCTCAGGTGGACGTAAAACATCCCATGACACTATTTTGAAGAAGAGCAGGGGAGTTCTCCCCAGTGTCCTGGCCAATATTTATCCCTCAACCAACATCATTAAAACAGATTATTTGGTTATTATCACATTGCTGTTTGTGGGACCTTGCTGTGCGCAAATTAGCTTATGTTACAATGATGTTTCCCATTGGCTGTGAAGCATTTTGGGACGTCCTGAGGTCGTAAAAGGTGCTACATAAATGCAAGTATTTCTTTCTTTGTTTCTTTATCACATCTCAGGATGAATTAGGGCAATTCACGTATAATGAATTGCTTTGACGTCCAGTCATGTTATGTAGGCAAATGTTAAATGTAATGAATTACTAACTTTCACCATTGTAAATTTTGTTCTTCATCAATATAAACTGCAAAAAGTAAACACATTTAGCCACATTTTAAACAGTTGCCTCACAAAAATGTACACTTGTATTATAATGTCTCTTCCTGTAATGGACTATGTGGCAGTGGGTTAAAATAATAAACTTTTAAAAGGCAATTTTCCCAGTACACATTAGTGTACTGATGGCACGCATTCAAAAAATATTACCTCCTTACTCTTGCAGTTCAGAAAGATGGGGGTGAAATGTTTTCTCTTTCTTACAGGTATAAGTCTCCTAATTATTTTTTAAATCAACGAGCAAGGTCCAGGTTGCAGAGTACCACCTAGGTTGAAAAGATAAATCAGGAAGTAATGATTAGACGATAACAAGCTTGGGTCTTAAAAGTATGAAGACTGTAGAAGGAAGGAAAATATTGAAGGAGGTCCTACATTTTTGAATTGCTGTGAAATAATGAGTTAGAGTAAAAGTGCATCAAGTCGTGAATTGTGACACTGAAGGGTATGGATGTTACCACTGGGGCTGGATGGGGATGTTACTGAGGTACTTCAATACTGAGCTCAGGCATTGTAGCTGGAGTCGATCAGTAATCCCGGTCTCAGTCTTTGTGTTACTGCCTTTGGCATGAACTGTATACATGTTCAGGCCTCAACTTGATGTGAAATGGAATATATCCCCCCACCCTTTACCCCCATCTTACTATGAATAACACCATGGGACTGGTCTTGAAAGATAAGAGCCTCACAGATATATTTCCCTACTACGTAACAGATTTCCCTTTCCAGAACTTGTTAGTCTCAATTATTTACATTATGAAATACTTAAAAAGAAATGCTTTTGACTCACTTCCCAGGAGGATTTGAATTATTTACATGATTATAAAAGGTATTTTACTCCCCTTACCTCTTGCTGTGGATTTGTATTTCTTTCTAGAGCTGCTGTTGATGTAGCACTGTACCAGTGATGTAGCACTGTACCAGGGTTTTTCCCACCATCTAGTCTCAAGTAACTGGCATTTTGGGTTGTCTCTCACCATGGTCACCATAACTTGGGGCCTGAGATGGGTGAAGAATCAACAGGAAATGGGACTCAGGCTCAGCCAGGAAATGGGAGACTGGAAGGGGGCCACAGGGCCTAAGGCTGGCATTTGGACCAGGAATGGGAGACTAAGAGTGTAATTTTAACCTAATTCGCCGGGCGGGAAACCCATGGGATCGGGTGGAGTGTCAGTTTTACACCCTGTCCAAAATTGCTCTCCAGTGACTTCAATGGAAAGTAAAATCGAACGGGCGTAAAACCAGCATTGCATCTAATCCCGTCCGTTTCCCCATGGGCGGGTTAGGTTAAAATTGCCCGCTAAGAGTGGGAAGAGGCCATGGGAGCTGGGCCAGGAATTTTGCCCAAGATGGAAGAACGGGGTTGGCAATTTAAGAAAAAATTTGCCTGAGGTGGCATAGACTAGCGGGATGATCGAATGAAGAGGCTGAAGAGTGGGACAGGAATTTACAAAGGCTGAGGAAAGAGGTAGGTTTTAAAGAGGGACTAAAAGAAGGAGATGGAGGTGGAGAGACAGAGAGGTTAATGGAACGAATAGGGCCTAGACGGCTGAAGGAACTGCCACCAATGGTGGGGAGATGCACTCTGAAGTCGGAGGAATTCAGAGTTCTTGGGGGGAGGGAGGGGGAGTTGTAAGGTTGGAGGACGTTACCTAGATAAAGCCATGAAGGAATTTAAACACAAGGATGAGAATTTTAAAATGGAGGCATTGGCGGACCGGTAGCTTACGTAGGTCACTGAGGACAGGGGTGATGGTGAGTGGGACTTAGTGTGGGATACTATACAATCAGCAGAGTTTTAGATGAGCTGAAGTTTATAGAGGGTGGAGGATGGTCGAGTCTGGAGGTGACAAAGGCAATAGATGAGAGTTTCAGCAGCAGATAGGCTGAGGCAGAGTCGGAGGCGGGTGATCTTACAAAAGTGGAAATAGGCAGTCTTTGTGACGGGAGAGGATATTTCAGTCAAGACCCGATCTGACTCCGGAGCGAAGTGCTGGAGGGGAAAGTCTCACACAAGCTACGGTTGCCATCGTATTGAGTAAATTCAGTGTAATGTCAAATCTGATTCACAAAGCTAGGCCTTGTGGACACTGTTTAAACCTACCTAGCTTAAAAATATGCTTTTGCTTTTCAAATTCACATGCTCTGACAGGAAATGTTGAAGGTTTCCAACTTATGAAAAACTATGTTCTGCTGCGGATTGAAGGTAATCTTATCAGGGTTTGGCTGTAATTTTTCAGTTCTTTGTGTCGTCATTAATTTGCCATGATGAAGAACAAAGTGCTTGAGGAACAAAGAGAGGGGAAGTGGCAAGAATCATTAGATAAACATTGCACTAGAAGCAATGACCCAGGACACCGTTGATAGACACCTTAACCAGAAAAAACCTCACTAGCACTGCCACCTTGATTCTTGACTCAGTGGCAGACAATAGCCCATACAAATCGACACTGACAGCAGAGCTGAAAGGTAGAAGAGTGTGGGTCCCAGGCCACAAAGGAAACAATAGGAAACAGGAGGCGAGAAGTAGCCAGTTAAAACACATTTTCAATCAAGTAGCCTTTTCATGCCACGGGATGCGTGCACATCAAACTATGAGTGAAGAAAAATTAACAAGAAATGGCAGCAAATGGAGTTGTCTCAAGTGGAATCTGTCAAGCATAAAGTGTTATACAGGAAACCATGCTATGCTGTGTTAGTGAGTAGGGGGAAATAAAAGTATGCGGCCAAATTAGGAAAAAAAATCATTAGCTGCTTTACTTGAAATATAGCAAATACTTAAATGTTATTTATACACAACAAGGATGAACCAAAGGTTAGGACTGTAACATTCCCTTCTGTAGGGAATCAGCTATTTTCTTCAAAATAGGAAGCACAAATATTTCCCTTAGAAGAGGATTACTTTTCTTTGCCTCATGATTTTCTTCTTGGGTCTCATGAGATTATTTTCCTGAGACATCCCACAACCATCACCAAAAACCGCCGAGAGCTGTCCACAGGCAGAAAACAAAAGCATGCTATCAATCATTTGGGCTGGCTGGCTTTAGCTCCTCTGTGGTTTAGGCAAAATGCAAACTCTAGAAGGCAGGGCCTCTTGCAATTCTAAACCTAGCACGTAGTATATCCTTTTTAAAAATGTCCCAGTTTCTATGCTGAAGGGGCTGACTCTAAATGGGGCACAGTTCCGCAATGATACAGCCCTTCAGTGCCTCACCCAAGTAGCTATTCTTCATGTGAGTGCCTAAACAGCGTGTACTGGGAGGTTGTTCAACTGTGGGAGGCATCACAGTAGAGTTCAATCCAGTTCTCACCTAACATTCATACATGCACTTTTTCCTCCTCCCTGGTCCAGTGCACTGAGGCCAAATGTAACATCCCTCTGTTCTGCTGGCTGAGATCAGCATGGGTATGAAGGTCATACAGACCAGAAGGTACTTGTTTCTACTCAGGTCAGTCATTTTGGTGGATGCCAACTTTACGTGGAAATAGTCCACCAGGACTATGTCAAGAAGGGGTGATGAAGGGAGCTTTGGCCTTTGTTGAGTTTCTCTATTCCAGCAAAGTCCCAATGACAATTAAGATTGTAATGTAGACGACATGTGTCCAACCAGTTCTCCTCCGTGGTTCAGAGCTCCTAAGCATGTAACAAAGAACTTCCTTTGATCCATGTGTAAGATTCAGGACCAAGCTATGATATGGACCTGTGGCAAAAAAAAAGGGGGAAACCGGTTGTAGGGAAGGCTACAGCCTACATCGACCTGTCACCGAGCACCCTGCCGGGTGAGTCAGCCTCATGGCAGATACAACTCTTTGCTAAAGTTAAATTTAAAAAAATAGAATTTACATAAAATATAATTAAACGCTTGTGATTCTGGGCAGTGTGCGGGGGTCAGGGGCACAAGGAACAGGCGGGTGGAAGTCCCACCCCGATATACTTCTCCTGATAGGGTGGGTTCCAGAAGCCTGCTGAGAGCACTAACCAGGATCAATGAATAGGGTGTTGCTTCTGCACAGACACAACTTTAAACAGGGTCTTCCTCTGCATCTGGGAGACACTCCAAAACAGCCAATGCTGCAGAGAACTCATAAAATCATAGAATGCATGTGAGATACTCAAAGAAAAAAGTGTATTAGAGACACGAGACTTTGGGGGTGAAATTGCTCTTTGGCTGTAGTGTAAAACGGGCAGTAGTAAATCACCAGGAATTTTGGGCCCAGCACTCCAACTCAGGAGCTGTGTGTGTGTGTTTAGGAAAGGCAGTGTTTTATTCAGTATAAATTAGCTGTGACTAACAATTCAATATGAAACAGACAATGGGGTTTATTTTCTGCCCTTGAGGCCACTGGTACAAGAGCAGAACAGGCATTGGAAGACCACAGAAACTGGCTCAGTTCCACATATCCAGATCTTTAGTGAAAAACAGGATTTTCCAGTTCCAGATTGTAGACCAGCCTAAAGTGGTCTCAACCAAAAAGAAGCCAGGGTTTTGTTCAACTATTATAATTCATTGAACTAAAGCCTAATGTGGCTTTTCATACGCTTAGGCACTCCCTTCACCCAACTGGAGTTCTTAAAAGGATCAGAGGCTTTTCCGCCTTTTTATATAGTCCATTAGGACTGGCTCCAGGCTATTAATTTTTGTTGGTACTTTTATTAAAACAAAATTAATCTACTTTTTTTTTAAAAGCAAACATTTCAGAGAATGTTTTTTCCTTTCTCCTAACTGCATGCAATGTTTGTCTGGAACCTAAAATAGCCAAGTCTTGTCTGCTAATTCCCCGGAATGTCAAATGTAATTGAAGCATTTATAAGGCTTCAGTGAAGTAGGAAGAGCTAAGAAAAGTGGGTTGATGAAAAAGGAGCTCGCACTATAGAAACTTTCATGGGAGCTCAGGGAGCAATAACACATCTTGCTGGTCGGCAGGTCAAGTAAAGTTAGTGATGGGGGTTCGTTATGAGGTATCACAAATACAGTATGTCATTGTTGAAATAGCACAAGATGAAAGAAGACATATCAAGAGGATCAGCAGGCACTAAAACTGGACTGCTCACACCTTCCATTGTGCCATCAACCATTATCCACAGGCCCTGGCATACCTAACTAGCACTGGCAGTGGGAAACGGGCTCCACAGACTCCAAGTCAGGATAGAGCTAGTTGCAGATCTGTAAGGACATATTTGCTGCAAGGACATCTGCAGTTAACCTGCACCACAGGGATGGCACTGCCACTGGGAGTCATGGTCACTTCCTTCTTCAGTTATATTGAGATCATCTGCAGTACTCAATCAAAATGCTGCCCATCCATATATCAAACGGTGATGGATGCATTGGCCAGCACTTTCATCACTTTCCTACTGAATAACAACAGCAGTATTACATGGTGTCCAATGTCACTGCAATGCTGCAAAGTAGAGGGATTATTGATAGTAGCCATGTATCAGCACATCCCGTGTGTCAATAAATGATCGTGCATCATACGGTGAATTACAATAATTTTAAGTGTGAAGATTTGAGTATTTTTTTATTCGTTCATGGGATGTGGGCGTCGCTGGCGAGGCCAGCATTTATTGCCCATCCCTAATTGCCCTCGAGAAGGTGGTGGTGAGCCGCCTTCTTGAACCGCTGCAGTCCGTGTGGTGATGGTTCTCCCACAGTGCTGTTAGGAAGGGAGTTCCAGGATTTTGACCCAGTGACAATGAAGGAACGGCGATATATTTCCAAGTCGGGATGGTGTGTGACTTGGAGGGGAACGTGCAGGTGGTGTTGTTCCCATGTGCCTGCTGCCCTTGTCCTTCTAGGTGGTAGAGGTCGCGGGTTTGGGAGGTGCTGTCGAAGAAGCCTTGGCGAGTTGCTGCAGTGCATCCTGTGGATGGTACATACTGCAGCCACAGTGCGCCGGTGGTGAAGGAAGTGAATGTTTAGGGTGGTGGATGGGGTGCCAATCAAGCGGGCTGCTTTATCTTGGATGGTGTCGAGCTTCTTGAGTGTTGTTGGAGCTGCACTCATCCAGGCAAGTGGAGAGCATTCCATCACACTCCTGACTTGTGCCTTGTAGATGGTGGAAAGGCTTTGGGGAGTCAGGAGGTGAGTCACTCGCCACAGAATACCCAGCCTCTGACCTGCTCTCGTAGCCACAGTATTTATATGGCTGGTCCAGTTAAGTTTCTGGTCAATGGTCAAGAGTGTCAGTTGTAAGTTGCAACTTAAATGTGTACCCTGCTGGAGTAATAGGTGCGAAAGAAAAGAGGAAGAAGGATAAAGTCAAAGAATAAAAAAACTAGAACATGAGGCAGAACAACAACAATGACAACAGTAAGAGGAAGAAGAGCAAGAACAAGAGAACAACATGCATTTATATAGCACGTTCCAAGGTGTTGTACAGAAGAGAAAGGGAGTGGGCGCCAAGCTTTTGTGGCACAGCAACGTGAGGTGACTGAAAGTTTGTTTGAAGAAATTTTGAGAAGGGTTTTAGAGGTGGGGAAAGAGGTGGAGAGGTGGGGTAGGATGGTTAGTAAGGGAATTCTAGAGAGTAGGACTCTGTCAGAAAGTTCTGTCAGCAAAATGGTGGAGTGGAAGGGAGGGAGGAATGGATGCACAGGAAAGAGTTGGAAGGTTTCTGAGGGCTTGGTATCTAGCAGTAAATGTGGGCTAAATGAACAGGAAACACTTTGTAGCATGTATATTTGTCATATCAACCTGCGAAATATGTACATTTGGGTCGTCTTATCTTGGCAGCTTCCTTGAGGTGCACCATCTTCTTCTGTATCTTCTAATACAAATTGGTATTAAAAGAACTTTAAGAAAGTTGATGTTAGGGTTTATTATTTTATTATTACTTGAGATCTGTGATTTTTCAGTTATTCTAGACAAGTGAATGCAGATATGAGTCACCCACGTGTAACTTTGTTTTGAATTGAACAGAATTATACAAATTGAAGAGTGTTATAATAACTTGTTATGCACTGAACCAAATAATTACCTGGAGAAGCAGTAGTCTATTTGTTCAGAGCAATTTAAAAGCTGCTGAAGTGACAGAAAGTTGCTTTCTCTCCCCTGCCTGAGAAACAAAATATCTCAACATTGATGTGAAACCTTTACTTTTCCATAAAATAGCTTCTAGTGGAAAGACGTATCATTGCATCTCAGTTCATGTTCTAAGAATGGTTTGTAACAGAAGCAGATAAACTGATAGGTAAAGATTTCACAATGAAATTACAGTTCAACAGAAACTTCACTTCCTTCAATATTCTGAATAAGATGAGCATATTGGAAACATACATATAAAAACTAATGACAGGATGATAGAATCATAGAAAGGTTACAGCACGAAGGAGGCCATTTGGCCCATCGAGTCCGTGCTGGCTCTATGCACTGGATCAATCCAGCTAGTCGCACCACCCCGCCCTATCCCCTTGGTCCCGCACATTTTTTCATTTCAACTACTTATCCAGTTCCCTTTTGAAGGCCATGATTGAATCTGCCTCCACCACCCCCTCGGGCAGTGCATTCCAGATCCTAACCACTCGCTGTGTAAAAAAGTTTTTCCTCATGTCACCTTTGGTTCTTTTGCCAATCAACTTAAATTTATGTCCTCTGGTTCTTGACCCTACCGCCAATGGGAAAAGTTTCTCTCTATTTACTCTGTCGAGACGCTTCATGATTTTGAATACCTCTGTCAAATCTCCTCTCAACCTTCTCTGTTCCAAGCAGAACAAACCCAGCTTCTCCAGTCTATCCACAAAACTAAAGTCCCTCATCCCTGGAATCATAAGACCATAAGAGATAGGAGCAGAAGTAGGCCATTTGTCCCCTCGTGCCTGCTCCGCCATTTAATGAGATCATGGCTGATTTTTCCCACAACTCCACTTTCCCGCCTTTTCCCCATATCCTTTGACTCCCTTGCTGATCAAAAATTTGTCTAACTCAGCCTTGAATGTATTCAATGACTCAGCCTCCACAGCTTTTTAGGATAAAGAATTCCAAAGATTCACGACCCTCTGGGAGAAGAAATTCCTCCTCATTTCCATCTTGAACCGACCCCCTTATTCTGAGACTATGCCCCCTAGTTTTAGATTCTCCCATGAGGGGTAACATCTTCTCAGCATCTACCCTATCAAGTTCGCTCAGAATCTTGTATGTTTCAATAATATCTCCTCTCATTCTTCTAAACTCCAATGAGTATCGACCCAACCTGTTCAATCTTTCCTCATAAGACAACCCTTCCATACCTGGAATCAACCTAGTGAACCTTCTCTGAACTGCCTCTAATGCAAGTATGTCCTTCCTTAAATAAGGGCACCAGAACTGTATGCAGTACTCCAGGTGTGGTCTCACCAGCACCCTGTAAAGTTGTAGCATGACTTCCCTGCTTTTATACTCCATCCCCCTAGAAATAAAGGCCGCTATTCCGTTTGCCTTCCGGATTACCTGCTGTATGTTGACTTTTTGTGTTTCATGTACGAGGACACCCAGATCCCTCTGTACCGCAGCATTTTGTAGTATTTCTCCATCAAATAATATTTTGCTTTTTATTTTTCCTCCCAAAGTAGATGACTTCACATTTTCCCACATTATATTCCATCTGCCAAATTTTTGCCCATTCGCTTAACCTATCAATATTCCTTTGCAGACACTTTGTGTCCTCATCGCAATTTGCTTTTCCCCCTATCTTTGCATCATCAGCAAATTTGGCCACAAGACACTCTGTTCCTTCATCCAAGTCATTGATATATATTGTAAATAGTTGAGGCCCCAGCACTGATCCCTGCGGCACCCCACTAATTACAGACTGTCATTTTGAAAATGACCCTTTTATCCCGACTCTTTGTTTTCTGTTAGTTAGCCAATCCTCTATCCATGCCAGTATATTACCCCCAACACCACGAGCTCTTATCTTGTGTAGTAATCTTTTATGTGGCACCTTATCGAATGCCTTTTGGAAATCCAAATATACTGCATCCATTGGTTCCCCTTTATCCACCCTGCCCGTTACTTCCTCAAGGAACTCTAATAAATTTGTCAGACATGATTTCCTTTTCATAAAACCATGTTGACTCTCCTTGATTGTATTATGAGTCTCCAAATGTCCTGCTACTACTTCCTGAATAATGGATTCTAGCATTTTCCCAATGACAGATGTTAGGCTAACTGATCTATAGTTACCTGCTTTCTGTCTCACTCCCTTCTTGAATAGGGGTGTTATGTTTGCAGTTTTCCAACCATACAGCACAGAAGGAGGCCATTCTGCCCATCGTGCCTGTGCCAGCTCTCTGAAAGAGCTACCAATTAGTCGCGCTCCCCTGCTCTTTCTCTATAGTCCTGCAAATTTTTCCTTTTCAAGTAGAGATCCAAATCCCATTTGAAAGTTACCATTGCATCTGCTTCCACCATCCATTCAGGCAATGGCCCAGAATTTGCTATAGCTGGTCAACGTACAAGCCGTCAGACAGACTTGCCCTTGCCTGTTTAATTTCCGTGAGACGTTGCACTGGAAGTTGCTGGAAATGAGAGTTGGAAATGGCCTGGTGCCCTCTACAGGGCATCTGGGATCTGTGTGAACAGGGCAAGCAACTATGTATCTCCTTAACCAATCAGATTGAAGGATTATGAAATGAACAGCGCAGGGTTTGAACCAGGAAGTGTAAGTTAGAATATCAAATCAGGTACAGAAAGAGAAATAAAGAGAGGGAAAGAAAGATTGGATTAAGAGAGACAGAAAAAAGAGACAGAAAGATAAAGTAAAAAAAATGTATTTAATTTTTTATTAAATCTCCAACAATAATTAAAAGCTGAAGGAATGAGAATCTATACTTGTAATAGTTAATTTTCAGTGCCAGAGAGGTTGTATATCAGTAATTAACACTTATCACACCTTTAAAAATGGTACTGAAATGGAGAAGTCCTACCTATCTGTGGCGAGTTTAATTCTATTCTACCATGTGGCTACAGGAATTTCACATTGTTCAATCCATTTGAATTGTGAGTCAGGCAACGAGATGCCGTTTTCGCGAAGCTAACGTCGGAGCGGTGCATCTCGGACAGCAACGACCGGACCTTTGCCTTTAACCTCGCATCTGCCCTCGCTTGAAGTTGCTGTGCGATTTTAGCATAAATAACGGTGAGCGCCATTAGCCTCATTGTTATTTTGACAGCAAATTCTGGGCAAGTGTATTCCAGATCACAACAGCATAATAGTGCTATTAATCCCTTAATTCTAGGACATTACTTATGCTAGCACAGTACACAAATTGCTTTATTGTAAAAAGCAAACATTTGACTGAAAAACACTAAGCATTACAGTATAATAAAGTTGGGGTCAAGTTCTGAGACTTGACCTATGTCTAAAGGTGGAGCGCCTTTGTTTTAATCAGTTGGCAGTGAGGTACTGTTGTGTAGCAGATGCAATATGTAGAATGTTGTTTTCATGCTCTGAATTTGTTAAAAACTTGTCTTTCACAGAGATTAATGGCAGACCAGATAGAAATAGCAATAGTTTCAATACAGAATAAGTTACCAGGGAAAGCCATTCAAGCAAATAATGTAATGGGTTCAAGAGACAGCTACTTATGCCTGTTTGCAGAAAGAAGGATAGAGGAATATGATTGAAAGATGAGGTTGAAATCAATCAAAAAGAGTGATCATTTGTTGGCCAAGTCTTTTTCAGTTCCTAAATTTCCCCAAGCGGATCACTGGAGAGAGAGACAATTAATTTTCTACCAACAAAAGAAAGAGAATAAATAAATGAGGTCGATTTCCAAAAAGCCTCCAATGGCACTTGGTATTGTTGGCTGCTGTTGTGTTTTGCCTATTGGTGGACTAAGCTCTCAGTTTACCTGAACTTTCACCAACAAGCAACATGCTGAGCAGAATGGATCTTTCGACAATGATGGGGAATGCCTACAGCCAGAAATTTAGTCATGAAATTAACTTTAAACAACTGTGGAAGCACAAGATTTCACATGTATAATTGTCTTAAAGCTGAAATCATGGCTTTTGAACAACTGGATGTCTGTAATCGTGCACATATGCAGTTATTTCACTGTTCACACATGCGTTCTGGACCCACCCTGGAATATAACAGGATGAACTCAGAGCACTATCAGCTTCATCATATTGTGTCTCTACTATATAACATTCCATAAATCACATAGTTTTAAGTAGAGGAAACCACAAAGCTTAATAGAATAAAATAAAGGTGGCAGTAGATGGAGTTTACAGACCCTCAGCTTCTTTCCATCGTAGCCAACGCAAAGTTATTAAACAATCAAACAGTGCTTATAAAAAGAGTTTGTATGTATGATTTACTTTCATTGATATGAATAGGGAAAAATCTGTACCTCGAGCAAACTGGCTTTCAAGTGAAACTTGCTGTTTAAAAAAGTGGCTGTGTAAGTTTTGTATTCTGAAACCAATTCAGAAAGATAGGAATCATAAGCTTTTGATAAAGTACAGAATGTTCTAAATAAAACAGATGCTGGCTGGATTTTTGGTACTCTCGGTTCTGCTCCCTTATTTACATACCAGTTCACTTGCTTACATGAAACTCTAAGCCATATGTCAGTCTCCTAGAATGAGGACCAATTAGTCTGAAGTGGCCCTCGTCCTGCACATGAATAAGCTTGGCTATTATTAAGCATTCCATAATCTACTTAATATTGTGTGCCAGAAGACAGTTGAATATGCATGCCATTCGTTATTCCAAAATATCAGCTTTGGAAAAAGTTGAAACACTTGTTAAAATTAGCAAAAAAAGACTGTAAACCCACAGGCCTCCTGTTAAGAAAGCGAGGTCCTTCTGTATATAGGAATTTGATTCTGACGCAATCGATCCGTAGAATACCCTCAAAATTTCAAGCAACTGCAGCCATTGTATGTGTGATTTTCTAAATTGGCGCTCCCAGTGTGGAGCCTTGCTGAGAGCATGCATTAAGAAATCGTGGGCACATTTCGTACCGTTTGCCATCCATGAATTTTAATTCGGAAAATCAGCCCTTATATTTATTTTACAATTTTGTTTTACGATAGCCCACAAGCTCATTTTCCACACGTTTTCTTCTCTCCTTTCTTGAAGGAACGGATATCTTGTTGGGGTATCGTTCCACAGATGCCAGCAACCTTCAGGTACCTCAACCAGATGGGGATTCTATATGGGTGCACCCGGACAATGAATGTTGACAGGCTGTTTTCCATCTTGAAGGATGTCACAGCCAAGCCCAACCCAGCCCTGATCCAACATCCATACTTTCCAGTCACCCCTTAGCAATCAGGAGCAAAAACCTTGGCTGACTTCCTCCATCCCTAGCCCAGGGGAATTGAGGCTAATTTTAGCATCTCTACTGTCATCCCGATTGGGATTAGAAGATAAGGAATTCTACTTTGCCAGGCAGAAAGAAACTGAAAGGCTTCCCTTATATATTTTACTAACAGGAGATTAAAACCAATTTTCAGCTGGCATTGTCAGCAATTTTGGGGTAGAGACATTTGGGCGAAGGAGTCAATTTGATACCCTATCATTTTCTGCTTTAGATTTTATGTTCCTTGGAGAGCGTTGCACATACAGTAGTTAACCATGATGGTTCTGCAAAGTTCCTTAAATAACGGTGGGTATAACAGGCACAAACAACACATACCATTTTACAGCTACCATCATGTTATGTGGGCTGCCTGCTTGCAGGAAAAAAATCGAGCTCTCTGAACAAAGCACTTCAGCAGATTGTGGAGCAAAGCATTTTTTTGTGGAAAAATTGAAGTAAATGTATTTCTTTTTATATACCATGCATTATTCCATCCATCAATATTTATTGACCTGTATGAATCCCATTTACAAGGAGCTTCTCGAACTGGAGGGAATGGTTTTGTTTGAGAATGAGATGGACTCAGTAAACAACAAGGCCCTGAGATTCCTCATAATTTTCGGCGCAACAATACATAAGAGCCGCATTGCACCAGTGAAACAATTGGGGTTTTCGAAGGAAATTCACATATAAGTGACTTACGCTGGTTTCATGCCAGAACCTCTTTGCATGCGAATTTTCTCAACTATTTGTACCGGTCGCGAGTTACGTCTGCTTAACCCCACTTAGCTCATTAGCATAACCCTACCCCCATGCAAAAGGCCAGAGAGTATGCTAGTTTCCTACATTTACGCCAGTTCTGAACGGGTGTAAATTTCCACCCAACATTTTAGGCACAGCAGGACCCAAAGTCACTATTTCTGGTGTTTTAGCAACTTTTGAATATTTCTCCTAATGGAAACCTGCGCTGTATTTTCTAGATACATTTTTTGTGGCATCACAATCTGTTACATTAAAAAGAGAAAAGCTTTCACTGTTGCATTTTCTTAAACATCTGGTGCTTAACGCGCATAGATGATGGTTTGATGGCTTCACAGTTTTATTTTCATAACATCAATAAGATAAAGAAGGTGTCGTATGTTCCACGCGCTCCTCGGGCCCCAATTGTTTATGCTGATTTCAGCTCGTTTAAAGGTGATTTTTACATTCAGGTGTATGCTAATCATATTCTCAGGAAATTTAGGCATAAATTGCCGCCAACAAGATCAGCGTAGAAACCGGCATATATTTTGGCGGAATTTTGACGTAAGTCGAATCGAGGAAATTCCGGTCCTAAGTTAAAATTCAGTGTCAGCTTGAGTTCCTAACTCATCACTGAAAACGAAGCTGATTCGTTTCAAATTGGATCTGCAGTTGATGAAAACTTGAAGTCTTCCTTCTTTTACTACCACTCTCTAATGTTCACCCCTTCTTTCCTGAAGATACCGAATCATGCTCAGGAATGGTTCTAAAGGCAACAGTTGCCTTCTACAACCAGACTCAAATGGTCATTTTTCATATGTGAGCCTGCATAATGATTGTCAGTAGGCTGTTTGACGGGATAGGTATCAGAACTGAGCCCAATTCCTGGCCCAGGGTTACAGAAGCCAATCAATGTAGCCTTGTTGCCACCCTGGCTGAAACCAGCTAACTTAGCACAAACTTGTGGATTGGACCTGGGACCTTCCACATCTGTATGGCTCAACTTCATACTGGGCTACTGAAGGAGCAAACTGGGGTTCTCTTTCAACCATACTGTGCAGTTGAAAACCAAAAGGGATATCAATGTTATGGCAAGAGCTACAGCTTGAGCATCAATCCTATTCACTCTCCCAGTGAATCAATGTAAAGTCTGTTTCTCCCATCCGCCCACAACACTGTGTAAATAGGGAAAGCTCCAAATAAGCTACCTTCATGATCCTCCCCGTATAAGGTTATGCTCTGCATGAATCTAGAAGATCTGAACTGAATGCTGTTTCTCTTAATAATTCAACTGGAGACCTATGTGCTAAATTTCCCTCTATGGTTTACTTTTTTACGAGAAAATACAAGCGGATAAGGAGGTGAACAAGACGGATAGAAAGCGGTAACTGACTTTTCACCTTGCTCCCATCTAAGAAATGTTTTAGGAAATGAACCCCAAAAACAAATCACGTGCATTTGAATTAGGTGAATAATTAGTAATTTAAGTGTATATCCACACACTTGTGGATCTTGTGTGGCATTTCTTACGGTGAGTCGGAGAAGTTATGAGGTGAATGAGAAAGCTATGCCGACTGAAAAGATTTGGAGAGAAGTTTGTGAAAGAAAGAAAGAAAATGAAAGAAAGGAAGAACTTGCATCTTTATAGCGCCTTTCATGACCTCAGGACATCCTAAAGCGCTTTACGGCCAATTAAGTACTTTTGAAGTGTAGACATTGTTGTAATGTGCTCGAGTGTATTCTGATTGTTTCCTAGGAGAATATATTTATATGTCACATGGATTTTTGTTTATTTCGAATTTTCGGCTGAAGATAACTACACTAAAAATTATTCTTTGACTTTATTTATTAACTCACTTCAATTTTCAACCCAACAGACAATAGCTGGAATTTAATTATGGAAAGTTGAGCCATTGAACTAAGAATGTTACTTCATATGAAGAAACAATGGGTATTAAATTGGGCCGTGTAGCGCCCGTTGTTTCGGCGTCACACGGCCTCTCCGACATCCAAGGTGACGTCTTGGCTGCGCACGCATGTTTCCAGCGTGACGTGCGCCGGGTGCCATCTTGGTATAGGAGTTAGCGCAAGGCGCAAATACCAAACACCAGAAGCGTGTAAAGTAAGGAGAAAATGCGTGCAATCACTGTGCAACGCTGATTTAAAGTGATAGACACTTTTGGACTTTAATGCTTAACTCAACGCACAGTCTTAACCCCGACCATCTGAACATGTCTTAGAGTGCCTGGAGGACCCCCCATCAGTGCTATTTAAAGGGACTATGCAGGTGTTGCAGGTTAGTTGCTGGATTATTGCTTCTGGCTGCTGGTGGAATAGGAAGTGTTTGTTGAAGCTCCCTATACTTACTGACTGTTGCTAGCGTACATTTGAGAGTGCTTTGGCAGGTACTGCCTAACGGTTCGGAAAGTTACAACCATGGTTGAACAACGTTCCTGGCAACCATGGGTGGTCTGCCAGGCTCCCACTAGGCATTGACCACGATTGGGAGCATGCAGAGAGGCCACGCACAACAGGTCAAGCTGCTAGGAGAGGGAGGACGAGGAGGTGCAGGGCACTGAGCAGGAGGCTCTTTCCAATGAGGGCCTTCCAGGACCAATTCTCTTACCTTAACATGACCGAGGAGGATTGCATCCGACGCCTGAGGTTCACCAAGGAAGTCATGACCGAGATCTGTCAACTGGTGCGGCCACAACTGCAGCCTCAAAGCAGGGCAAGGACAGCATTGCCTATGGCTGTGAAGGTCACTGTGGCGCTGAATTTCTACGGCTCAGGATTATTTCAGGCCCCTGCTGGCAACATGTGCAACATCTCGCACTGTGCAGTGCCCTGCTGCATAAGGGAGGTCACAGACGTACTGTATGAGATGAGGAACAGGTTCATTAAAACTTCCCTCTTGACAGAGACAAGCAGAACAAACAAGCATGGGGGCTCGCTCACATTGCTGGCTTCCTCATGGTGCAGGGTGCCATTGACTGCATGCACATTGCCCTGCATGCCCCGCATATCAACTCGGCCATCTTCGTAAACTGAAAGGGCTTCCACTCCCTGAGCATGCAGCTGGTGTGTGACCACACTCATTGAATCATGGAAGTCGATACCTGCTACCCTGGGAGCAGTCACAACGCTTTTGTCGTGCGGCAGTCCAACCTGCCAGCTATTTTTCACTTGCCTCGGCAAGTCAAAGGCTGGCTACTGGGCAACAAGGCAAGGGCTATCACCTCATGCTGTGGCTCATGACTCCGGTCAGGAACCCACGCATACGTGTACAGTAGGCTTATAATGAGAGCCATGCTGCCACACGCAACATCGTGGAGCACATCATAGGCCTCTTCAAATAACGCTTCCGCTGCCTGGACCAGTTGGGAGGAGCCCTGCAGTACTCCGCTGAGTGATTGGGAAGATGCACGGCGGTATGCTGCATGCTGCATAACCTTGCCATCATGAGGGACCAGCCTTTGCCACCAATGGCCGGAGAAGACATTGAGCTGGAGGTGGAGGAGGAGGAGACTGAGGAAGCTGAGGAGGAAGAGGCTGAGGAGGATGAGGTGGAGGAGCCGGAAGAGGAAGTGGAGGAAGATGCAACGGTATAACAGGGAGCACACGCCTTGTCTGCAAGCGCTCTGCGTGCTCGCCTGATCCGTGCCGGCTATCAATAATATTAACTACATCCCCCAACTCACCAACAGTCCTACACTCCCCACTTTTCCGCTCCCACAAGACAAGCAAATCGCCCTCCATCTGATTGCACATTGGTTTCCCCCTCAGCTCATCGCACAAATAAAAGCCACCACAAAATGCAAATTCAAAATCACATTTATCAATGAGTAAATGAAATTATGGAAATAGAACAGAACTATTCACCCTTGTGCATTCCCTTAGTGCCTGTTGTCCGTGTGCCTTTATCTTTCCTAGTGCTGCTATGAGGTGTTTCCCTAGTAGTTGGAGCATGTGTGCTGGGAGGCTGCTGGCCTTCAATTGAGGAGTGTGCAGATGGCCTTGGAGGATGACCTCGAGCAGCTTTGGGCCGGGAGGGCCCAGCTTCAGACTGCACCATCTCAGCATGGGCTGCAGCAGTCTGGCCTGGCTGGCCGATAGGCAACAACAAGGGCACTGGTAGAGTGGCAGGGGTGGGAGCAGGAATGCTGTCCTCCTGAGAGAGAACAGCAGGTCCAACTGCCATGGTGCCACTGCCATTCTCCTGGGGCGGTGCCTCAGCAATCCTGCTGATAGCTGGAGAATGGATTGCTGGAGTGCCGTGACGCCCTGGTAGCCCCGTTCCACAGTGGTCCTCAGGCCCACGATAGCAGCAGTCTGAGCTTCCTTTGGAGCAGTCTGAGCAGCAACCGTAGCTTGCAGTCCTTTGATGACATTGGTTTGTGCTGCAATGGAAGCTGCAACATCGGCCATCAGACACTGTATCATGGTGGGTTCCACAGGCGTGCTGATGGAGGTGACCACCCATTCCATGTTGGAAAGGATGGGCTCCAAGCTCTCCGCAAAGCCCTGTGCCGAGTTGGAGCTGGAAAGTTGAGTCATTGTGCGCAGGCTTTCTGTTAGGCTTTCCAGTGCCCCGAGCATTTGGTGGTGTACGCCCATCAGCTGTCTTCTGTAACTTGGCCCATCAAAGTCCACATCTGACTCCTCTGCAGCAGAACTAGTGAGTGACCTTACCCTCTGGCAATCTGGCACCTGTGATATCTAATCCACTCGCTCCGGCTCCTATGCATTTGTGCCCAGTGTCTCACCGGGTGCAGATCTCTCCACTAAATTAGCCTCTAAAGGAATCGCAGTGTCAGTCTCTGAGCTGGTGGAAGCAAGTGTCAGATCGAGTGACGGTGTGGCTTCAGTGTCCCTCTCCTCCTCCTCCTCCACCTCCTCCTCCTCGGATGGTGCCACCACGTGTTCTTGGGTATCTGCAATTTCAAAGGGAAACAGATTGAGTTATGGAGCAGGGAGAGGAGCAAGTAACATGTGCATGCCGATAGCATCTGCAGCATGTGAGTCAGAAAAGATTATGAGAGGAGGGAGATGTGGGAAAGGAGAAGGAGCATTAGATAGGCAGAGACCCCCTTAATCGGGACCTCCAGCGCGGCATATTGTCACAGCTGCAGCGACGGTCCACCCAATGATCCGAAGCACTTTCTCCTCTGGGGGGGGGGGGGTGAGGACGTGTAAGTGTTCCCGTCCACCCTCAGGTCCCTCCTGCTGCCAGCTGTTATGCGCCACCATCTCCTGCAAGACAGACGACAGTGTGTCAGTGAGTATCCTGCAAGGTGTGTCGGTGATGTGCCTGTTGTGATCAAATAGCTGCCATTGTGTTTGACCTGAGAGTGGTGGTTGTGTGGCCTGCAAGTGTGGTACTATGTGCGGGTGAGATGCAGCATGCCAAGTGCAGCATTGCTTATAGATGGGCAGTGTTTATTGGTAGGTGAGTGATGGGGGGTGCGATGGGGGTGGAGCAGTGGTGCAGTTGGTAGGATGTGCCACTTGACACTTGCATTCACTCAACTTGACCACTCGTGTCAAATCATTGAACTTCTTTCGGCACTGCACTCACGTGCGTGGTGCCATGCTGCTGGCATTGACTTCCTATGCCACAGCCTGCCAATGCCTGCGGAGCTGCAGTCTGGAGGGTCTCCTGCCATTCTGTGGGTAAATGTTGGCCCTCCTTTCATCCCCCCTTCCACCAGGGCCTCCAGTGCATCATCAGAGAAGCATGGAGCCCTCTCTCGCGCCGGTCCTGTCGTCCTCGTGGCCATCCTAGTGAACTGTGTACCTGCCATTTATAATGTGCACCTGCACCTTTAAGAGGCGCAGGCTGCTGATGACGTGCGCTGTGCATGCCCCATTTCCAAATACCTCATTTTCCGTGCAGTCTCTCAGCAGCGTGGGTAGCGCTGACTGCAGGGAGCTATCATGATAATAAGCATGATGTGGAGATGCCGGTGATGGACTGGGGTTGACAATTGTAAACAATTTTACAACACCAAGTTATAGTCCAGCAATTTTATTTTAAATTCACAAGCTTTCGGAGATTTTCTCCTTCCTCAGGCAAACATTTGCCTGAGGAAGGAGAAAATCTCCGAAAGCTTGTGAATTTAAAATAAAATTGCTGGACTATAACTTGGTGTTGTAAAATTGTTTACAATGATAATAAGCAGGCAGCACAAAGTTCATGTGCTGCCTGCGTAGGGGCCATCGGGCGTGGGGTACTAGCGCATCATGCTACCTGCGCCCGAAAACGGCCCTTATTCAATTTTTTTTCCCCCCAATGTATTATGGTGTATAAACACTTCACTGTAGCTTCCAATCTGTAAATCAATGTCATGGATTGTAAGTAAATATTTTAAACCTTCTGAGACAGGTACAATGTAAAGAAAAGCCGCATAACCACATATGGATGTAATTTTACTGTAATTTTTGTTTACAATAAATACCTGAACATTCATAAAATACTGACAGCTGCATTTTGCCAGCCAGAATACAATGTACTTTGATTGCATGAGGGAAGTGCAGATGGATAAGAGCCATGACCTGGTAGAGAACAGACTTTACTGAGAATATTAAGGATCCGAGATTTACTTTTTGGTCGGACTGGCTCGTGTGGGTAAAATCAGGATTTTCTTGATTTTTGTTCTGCTGTGTTGGAAATGTTTTATGCTGGATGTTCCATGGTCGCTGGGTAAAAATCCTGGAACTCCCTACCTAACAGTACTTTGGGAGCACCTTCACCACATGCAGTGGTTCAAGAAGACGGCTCGCCATCACCTTCTCAAGGGCTACTGAGGATGGGCACTAAATGCTGAACTTGCTAGTGACACCTGTATCCCCACAATGAATAAAAAACAACAACTTGCATTTATATTGTGCCTTTAATGTGGTAAAACATCCCAAGATGCTTCACAAGAACATTATCAGACAAAATCTGACACCAAGCCACATAAGGAGATATTAGGACAGGTGACCAAAAGCTTGGTCAAAGAGGTAGGTTTTAAGGAGTGTCTTAAAGGAGGAGAGAGAGGTGGAGAGGTTTAGAGAGGGAATTCCAGCGCTTAGGGCCTAGGCAGCTGAAGGCAGGGTCGCCAATGGTAGAGCGGTGGGAAAAAAAGGATGAACCAAACCTTCCACAGTTATATCAGTTAAGTGGCAATTTAGCTGGTTAAGATATATGAAGGAGCTTCATTCCAGGTGTTTTGTGATTGGCCGGTTTACTTTTGTTACTACAATAGATTTGGAATGCACAGAAACTTCATCAGCAGAATGGCACGTATCTACCATTTTGGTTAGAATGTGGAACTCTCTACCACGAGGAGTAGTTAAGGCAACTAGCATAGATGCATTTCAGGGGAAGCTAGATAAACACATGAGGGAGAAAGGAATAGAAGGATATGCTGATAGGGTTAGATGAAGTAGGGACGGAGGAGGCTTGTGTGGAGCATAAACACCAGCATGGATCTGTTGGGCCGAATGGCCTGTTTCTGTGCTGTACATTCTATGTAATTCTATGTAATTCTGATTTGGATTCATTATCTTCTCGAGTGTGAGGTAAATTAATCCTTCATTCTGGAAAAAGGGAAATATGTTAGTATAAACCTGATATCAATTTAAAACTTTCTGGAGCAAGCCAATCAAATAAAAAAAACTGGTGGTGCAAAAATACTCAATGCAAAATATGACAAAAATTAAATTTTGGGCACAGTTGACAAAAAATTCTTCTCCGGATATTCTAGCTGCACATTACAGGTTAGTTCATAGTTAACCAGGGCAGATAGTACCAGAATGGCTCCTGGTACCAGTATGGATGGCGTGGATGTTTGTGTTTAGTGCCGCCTCGATTCAGTTCATGCGCTAGGGGCTCTATAATCACTTGACTTTTGAATGAATTTTTCTTGACCGCAGAACTAGGAGATTTGCATTTGGGCTGCATGCCCTGCTAATGCTAAACTTCGGTTTGGATCCAACATTATAAAGGGCAGGTTTTTACTCTGATTGAAGTAAGGGCCTTTGCACGGGCTCTTCAGATCTTCTAAGGTTTTATGGTTTTTACATTTCTCTGGTCAAAAGATCTTCACTTTGGAGCCTAGTGTCACCTATATAGGCCACAAAAAAATTTATCATTGGTGGAGAAACCTGGATAAAGGATTTGGACTGCAGGACTATCAAGGGTGAAAACTGGAGCAGCGAAAACAATGTAACCTCACCCTACCATATTGTAGAGGCACCTAATTACCTGCATACTGCCGATGTTCAGATATGGATGTTCCTACACCAGCAGAGATTACACTACCCTCATTTTACATTGATCAGCTGCTAGTAGTACCAAGGAAAACAGATGCATCCACCATCACTAATCCACCGCCCTCTCACACACACATGGCAATCAGTTCTTAAAAGAAAAAAAATAATAAAATGAGAACTCCCACCTCGTAGAACTCATTGGCAAGAAGCAAGACTACATTTTAAGTATTTGCACAATTTTGGAGCCACAGCTTTAAAAGAACATTGATACATTATAGAGATTTGAAAGAGGAGCAGCAAGAGTGACTCTGGGAATTAGGGCTCTACTTTATGAAGAAGCAGTCTGGGATAAACCTTTTTTTAATTGGTAAAGTGAAAATTGAGGGGCCATGATCCAGGATTTTAAAATATTCAGTGTGAATGTTGTTGGAACACATGTCAAGTACAAGGGTGTGACACTATTTTAGATTTATTGATAACAGCAGTTAAGTTGTTAAAACAGATTTTGTTAGATGCATATAGAGAAGATTTTAACCAAAACATTTACTAGCCCTTATGTAAACAACATATGGAACAGAATTTGCAGACGATCTAAGAAAATCAAAATATTTCAATAAACAATGGCATATATCATGATAAAATCTTGAAAACACAGATTTAGCAATCATTCAGAGGTTTATATCAATATCTGGTGGTGCCACATAGTCCTGACGAGGCCTTGTTGGTAAGATGAGGCTGGGCATGACAGATGATGCAAATAAAGCATAACTTGGTCACAATAAAATAATAGATAAGGCACAAATGGGGAAATGTAACAGAATCAATAGTGCACAAAAATTAAAATAAGTGACATTAGACCAGTTGTGGTGACAGGCGTTTTCATAAAAAGACATCTTTACATTTCCTGCCACTGCTGTTAATGTGCCCAGTTTACCACTGCGGAATAGATCTAACCACATGACTGAAAAAGTTTGGATACCATATGAATAATCTACAACGGATGGAACTGCTTTAACTGGGAAGCATCAGTGTGGTTTAAAATGGAAAACATAGTTTTACTGAGAAAGACATTATTCTATTATCCATTTACTACTAAGTTTACACAGTGTGAGGTAAACCACAAAACATCAGAGTGGCCTCCAGAGCTTTGTAACGAGACTATGATTTCCAGACTTGACATTATATTTAGTAGTTTGCTCCCTTTTGTAAAGAAAAGGATGGCTGCAAAATTGAACTGGCAGTGTATAAAATTCAAGACGAAAAAACATTTAAACGAATTTAGGTTAGTTTAGTTTAGGCCACTGCAAGACAAAATAGCAGGCAAGATGGCAGAGTAAAGTAATGGCAGTAAAAATAGTAATCAAATAATAGCAGGCAAAACACCACGGTCATTTAATACTTGGCAAAGCAACGCAGTTAAATAAAGGCAGGCAGAACAGCAAAATCAAACAATTAAAGCACACAAAACAACACAACACAGACAAAGAATAGCAGGCAATACAGCACAGTCAAATAATTGCAGGCAAAGTAGTGGAGTCAAATAATTATATCTACACTGTGGCAGGGCCCTCAGTTATGGAGCCAATGGTGACAACTCTTACAGCTTCAGTGGAAGCTCAAACTGCTGCTATTCATGCTTTAGGTTCCATCATCTCCTCCAGTTTATGAAACGTGAAGGAAAGCACGGAATGTATTTCCAAACCGTTACATCACTTTTACACTCTGTTCTTGTGCAGAGCAGCAGGAGTGCTGAGGTGCGGTGAATGGCAGTGGCATCGTGGGAGAGGCACATACTGTCCACTCAAGGTGGCAGCATGCCTGCTCCTTCACTAGCTCCTCAAACACTGCCCGTGTTGGTGTCAGAAAGCCAGCTGGGCCAGTCTGCCATGGCTGCAGCATGGCTCTCTCAGGCCAGAACTCCTCGAGGTCACCCACCACAGCCATCTTAAGTGCCCTCAGTGGATGAATTAGCAGCCTTCCACCTCCCATGTTGCAGTCATTGGAGACAGCAACTAAGACAGGCACTAGGGGTTTGCACAAGGGTGAGCTTTAGTTTTTGAATTTGTCTGATGGTAATTTAAAATCACCATTTTGCACCAAATTCCTGTCATGGATACGCTCTTCACCAATCCAGAGTTTCTTTGGATTGGTGAAGAGCGTATCCATGACAGGAACGCACCGCAGATTGACTAATGTTGTTTAGTCACCTGTCGCAACTTGGAATGACCCCGAGGTGTAGAAATTCAGGACCACGGTTACCTTCAGGGCCGCAGGCAATAGCGTGTGTTTGACCTGGTGCTGAGCTGCAGTTGGTATTGCTACAGGTGACATAGTTCTGTAGCACCCTCCTTAATAAAGCAGAGCTGCAGGGCATACTGCTCCTCACTTAACTGAAAGTGCGACGTTCTTGTCCTGTAAACTCATAATGGGGTACGGCCCACTGTTTGCCCTCCCCTATTTGCCCTCTTCTTGCTTCAGCTGCAGGTCTTTCCTCTCCTTATAAAATATTACTTCCTCTGACTAATATACAGAGTGCCACGGGAGATCTGCCAGTCGCTAACATAGTAAAAGTCTTGCACATAGCTTGTGTTGTCACACACTCCTGCAACTCTTTTGTGTAACACTTCCTCTAAGGCTTCTCTGTAACACTTCTCAGTCAAGCTTAATTGTAATTAAACTTGGAAGTGTAGTGAACAGTGAGGAGGATAGTGATAGACTTCAAGAGGATACAGACAGGCTGGTGGCATGGGCGGACACATGGCAGATGAAATTTAACCCAGGAAAGTGTGAGGTGATACATTTTGGTAGGAAGAATGAGGAGAGGCAATATAAACTAAAGGGCCCAATTCTAAAAGGGGTATATGAACAGAGAGATCTGGGGGTATATATACACAAATCGTTGATGGTAGCAGGGCAGGTTGAGAAAGCGGTCAAAAAGCATACGGGATCCTGGGCTTTATAAATAGAGACATAGGGTACAAAAGCAAGGATGTTATGATGAACCTTTATAAAACACTGGTTCGGCCACAACTGGAGTATTGTGTCCAGTTCTGGGCTTTAAGAAAGATCTGAAGTCCTTGGAGAGAGTGCAGAAGTGATTTATTAAAATGATTCCAGGGATGAAGGACTTTAGTTACGTGGATAGACTGGAGAAGCTGGGGTTGTTCTCCTTGGAACAGAGATGGTTGAGAGGAGATTTGATAGAGGTATTCAAAATCATGAAGGGTATAGAGAGTAGATAGAGAGAAACTGTTCCATTGGTGAAAGGGTCAAGAACCAGAAGACATAGATTCAAGGTGATTGGCAAAAGAACCAGAGGTGATATGACAAAAAACTTTTTTACACAGCGAGTGGTTAGGTACTGGAATGCACTGCCAGAAGGAGTGGTGGAGGCAGATTCAATCATGGCTTTCAAAAGAGAACTGGATAAGTACTTGAAAGGAAAAAAATTGCAGGGCTACGGGGATAGGGCGGGGAGTGGGACTAGCCTGATTGCTCTTGCATAGAGCCGGTATGGACTCGATGGGCCGAATGGCCTCCTTCCATGCTGTAACCTTTCTATGATTCTATAATCAAACGTATTCTAAGTTACACAATTGTATTCCACTACACATTATTTTGTTTTCTTCCCACCTATGACTTTTAGCCCTAGTCCTGCCAGCGTCGACCCACTTTTTCAACATTTGCAGCAGATAGATTGTGGACAAGTTGAGATAAAAACAAGTGCACCACTCCAAGCTAGCTGTAAATGTAGCAAACAGTGATTCTTACAATTAGGATAATTTAGACTTTCTACCTCCTCAACTTGGTCTCTTTCTTACAGATACAGGACAATCCTAAAATGCTGTTGTGGTTTAGCACTATCTCTCCCTGAACAAACCAGCTCCACCATATCTTCCAGCTTCTTCATTTTTTATATTTGTTCTCAGAACGTGGCCAACACTGGAAAGGCCCTATTTATTGCCCATCAGTAGTTGCCCTAGAGAGATGATGGTGGGCCTACCTCAAATTAATTGCTTGTACAACTGATAGCTTCCTGGGCCACATCGGAGGGCATTAAGAGTCAACCATGCAAGCCAGACAAGATAGGGTAACAGATTCCCTTCGCTAAAGAATGTTAGTGAACCAGTTAGGTCTATTATACAATCCAGCAGCTTTCATGGTCATCTTTTCTGGGACTAGTCCACAAATTACCCAATCTATTAAATTCAATTTCACAACTCGGCACAGTGGGATTTTCAGCTCATGACCTCTGAGTTGCTAGTCCAATACTATAATCATTATGGGATCATACCTGCCAATTAGAGTTCCAATCTGCAATCTGACCTGCAACTGACTCCAACAATTTCAAGAATCTGCAGCAATTTCATCTTCTAGCATTAAAAGTACACACACCTACATTTTATTTTATATGGTATAATGTTTATCACCTTTAATATCCCATTAGCTATGTATCACTACTTTACCCTGCCACAGAATAAGATAATTCCAAAACTCAATTAAAGAAACGATATGATACAAAGAATAACAGTGAGTTTTAGGCATGAATTAATCTTAAGGTTCATATTAACAGCACAAGCTTTTCTGTTACAGTTTATGGCACCATCACAGCCACTTGATCATTACTGCCCCATTCCTTAGTGTCCCTGACTGACAAATAAGATGCATAGTTCAAAACAGATTCAACAAAGAGAAAAACAAAGAAGATAATTAGTACTGCACTGTACAGTACAGGGAATGGTTACCACTGAATACAAAGAGAGACATTCAAATCACAGTGCAGGACACTGGCTTGTGTCCTAGGCAAACACTGTCTGTCTAGCTCATATCTGGCTTCCTCTGATCAGTAGAAGTATGAAATATATGTGAACCAAATATTTTGGCAGATCAGTCTAACCTTCTGACATGAAGACTTGTGTTGTTGGGGTGGGTGGGGAGGGGCAGTTTGGTGGTTATGCCATATGTCGCAACTTTTCCACTTCACATTATGGCTTTGTGTCAAAAAAGGCATCATCTACGTTTTAAGTGGTTCTGTGCACTATTTACTAAATCAGCTGGTACTAGCCCAGAGATCTGGCTGTTTACAGATACAAATATTTGAATACAATGCTCAACAGACTTGCTTTTCTCCTGAAAGAGCCAAATTTTTCCAATTCAGATCTTTCAGAGTGTGTTACAGAATTGGATGCAGTCTTTTGAAAAGAATTCACTTGTATATTTGTATATTTTTGCTTCAGGATTTTACTGTACCCAGATTTGTAGGAACTGAAAGGTAATTCAGTGCAGTAATAAGGGAGCACTGCACTGTCGGAGATGCCATTTTCAGATGAAACTTCAAACCCTCTCAAGTGGACATAAGAAAGCTCAAGGTAATATTCAAAGAAGAGCAGGGGAGTTCTCCGGGTGTCCTGACCAACTTTTATCTCTCCAGCCATATAAATACTGTGGCTACGAGAGCAGGTCAGAGGCTGGGTATTCTGCGGCGAGTGACTCCCCTCCTGACTCCCCAAAGCCTTTCCACCATCTACAAGGCACAAGTCAGGAGTGTGATGGAATGCTCTCCACTTGCTTGGATGAGTGCAGCTCCAACAACACTCAAGAAGCTTGACACCATCCAAGATAAAGCAGCCCGCTTGATTGGCACCCCATCCACCACCCTAAACATTCACTCCCTTCACCACTGGCGCACAGTGGCTGCAGTGTGTACCATCCACAGGATGCACTGCAGCAACTCGCCAAGGCTTCTTCGACAGCACCTCCCAAACCCGCGACCTCTACCACCTAGAAGGACAAGAGCAGCAGGCACATGGGAACACACCACCTGCACGTTCCCCTCCAAGTCACACACCATCCCGACTTGGAAATATATCGCCGTTCCTTCATTGTCGCTGGGTCAAAATCCTGGAACTCCCTTCCTAACAGCACTGTGGGAGAACCGTCACCACATGGACTGCAGCGGTTCAAGAAGACGGCTCACCACCACCTTCTCGAGGGCAATTAGGGATGGGCAATAAATGCTGGCCTCGCCAGCGACGCCCACATCCCGTGAACGAATAAAAAAAAACTAACACCACTAAAACAGGCTATCTATTCATTTATCCCATTGCTGTTTGTGGGACCTTGCTGTGTGCAAATTGACTGCTACATTTGCCTACATTACAACAGTGACTACACTTCAAAAGTACTTCATTAGTTGTGAAGTGCTTTGGGGTGTGCTGAGGATGTGAAAGGCGCAATATAAATGCAAGTTCTTCCTTGTATCACTATAATATTATTATGCTGAGTGCTACAGTCAAATCTGGGATATTAAAGCTGCTGCCCCTACAGTTGTTCCATAATGTCCTCCCAATATTATTAGCATATTAGAAACATTTCCTTTCTAACCTACGTTGATGTTCAAATTCACACCTGGGAGATTAATTTCAGCAAAGAACAATCTATGTACTAATGCTGCTGACCTTCGCTCTTCCTGCCAATCACAATACCAGAACTCCAGGATAAAGGATGGAAGGCAGTGAGTGCAATTACTATTAAGCTCCACTCCGAAAACTTAAATATTATCTCCATAAATGCTGCTAAGAACATTTTTGTAACAGCCAGATATTTCTGGTTCCTGGTTAGAATGAGTTAAATGTTTTAATATGCTACGGATGGCAACACTGTTTGGGGCAGTGTTTCACAGGAGAAAGCCCTTTGTGAAGTTTCACCACTGATATTCTGTGCAGATGTTTGGGAATGATACAGAACAGCGAAGTGCAACTACAGCAGCTTTTGTGTTTTTAAACACAAACGTGAAGTTCTGGTTGAAGTGCTGGAAGCTCCTATGCCTCTGCTCTGCTCAGAATTTGTTAGAGGACCCCGCAGCCTCACCACAGAAATGCTTTGTCGTCTGGTTTCAAATAATCAGAACTGTTGGTCTGAAGTAGTTCTAAGTAGGCATTCACTCTAGTGGAAGAGAGCCCCAGCTGGGTGAGACCATTACCAACCAAGATAGCACAGCCACAGTCACAGCGGTCTGGTTTTTGCTTCTTAACTATAATGCACAGTGGCAATTGATGCTATTGAACAGGGAAATTATGCATCTTCTGGGAAATTATTGAATTTTGTTGATACTTGACAAGAAGGCAGAAGTAGAATCACCAGCCGATGGTGGAATTCCACTGGTAAAGCTTTAAAAAAGGCTTTTCTCCTGTGAAACACTGCCCCTGACAGTCTTGTTACTGGTAACATATTAAGACATTCAGTTCAGTTAAAGTTTCAATGCCTTATAGTTGTCACAAAATTCGAGCTAGGATCCAAAAAAGCCTGGCTGCTAAAAATGTTCTGAGCACCACTTGTAAAGGAAAATTCAAGTTTTCAGAATTAATAATAATTGCATGCACTGTCCTCCACTGTAGCCAAAAAGATCTTCCTCAGAACAGCAGTCAATGATGAGAAAAAGCCATTCAGCCTGCCAACTCTTGCCCACCTAATACTTTCACTTTTGCAGCTAGATTCCAACTGTATTTTGAATTCCCTGAAAGAAAAAAACACTTTTTTCTAAATGACTTAAAAGGTGAAATAACAGATCAAAATAATCACATAATTAATATGTTTTATTGATTTCTATCAAAGGGTCTACAACCTAAACTCTAAATATTTTACCTTTTTCTGGTGCTGATAGATTTGCTGTGTATTTCTATCATTTTTTATTATTTCAAATTTATAGTATATACAGTTTTTTCCTACAGTTTTCCTTTATCTTTAGGTTCGCAAGTGAATTTACCATCCTATATTAACTCACCATTTACTATTAAAGCATTGTGAAAGCAACGGGTACTAATATCTGGTACAAATGACATTTTATAGATCCAGTATAAAAATATTGAGCCAACTTTTGTATTTAAAGGTTCCAGATTGACAAACTGAATAAAGTACATTCAGTTGTTAAACACCACATTTTGGAGCCTTAAAATATGGGTTATAAACCTGACTATACCAGATACTTCTCAAACCAACAGAGTGAGTGAAGTGGAATAAGAGCTTGAAGGACTGAATTAATGTGTTATTAGGAAATCACAATGTATTTTGTTGTGAGGAAAGCTTGTCCACAAATGCTTTAAAAAAATAATTTCATTTAAATGACATGATGTCTGTAATTTGTTTTTGGTTAATAATGTAGATTGACTGGTTGGAGTTTAAAAGCAACAACACAGAATGGCTAATAAGAAAAATTACCCTCTCAAATACCACTCCAAAACGGCAAAGGTACACCAAATAATTGTCAGAAATCAAAATGTTCTTGCAGAGGGGAATAGCCCAGACACACTTCGAAAATAAATCTTACACCTTCAACAGAAGTATCCCCTTAAGAAATTTCACCATTGTTAACTGGTTGTTGTTAAAATAGAACAAAACAGCCATCAATTTGCTAAATATAACACATTTTTAATGTTAGATTGTTTCTCTCCCCTTTCCCCAGAGACCCCCCTGTAACTCACTTCCATTTCTGACCAACCAAGTTGCATTTAGGCCTCTACTCATGCTTGTGATGATGATACTTCAATATGTTTCCCTCTATTAAACTCATTACTGCTAAGCTTGACCTGCAGTTGTTTTTTAATAAAATACACAGTTTTTGATTGACGAGGCTGATTGCTGCAACCCTCCCTCCTTAATGACCTTAACAAGTAAACCATAGAATGATACAGCACAGAAGGAGGCCATTTGGCCCATCGAGCCTGTGCCGACTCTTTGAAAGAGCTCTTTTCTTCTTTTGGCTCTTTTGCTCCTATCTTCCTAATGATTATTAATCCAATATTGGAAGGATAGGAATGGCTAGACCTATTGTTGTATCATCCACCTGGAATGTGCAACCCAGAACCAAACTTGGCTTGCAGCTATACTGTTGGACCAGAACCAGACATTTTCATTGTTCAGATTAGCCCAGTTGAAGAGAAGTTTGTCGTAGTTACAACAGCACATCGGGAAAAAGAATGTAGGCCAGTTCTAAACCATTCTGGTTCCCAATATGCAGTACAACATGTCTATTCTTAATTGATATTTTCTCCCTGTCACTTACATCCCTTGTATCAGCGTACAGTTCTGGTGCCCTTATTTAAGGAAGGACATACTTGCATTGGAGGCAGTTCAGAGAAGGTTCACTAGGTTGATTCCGGGTATGGAAGGGTTGTCTTATGAGGAAAGATTGAACAGGTTGGGTCTATACTCATTGGAGTTTCGAAGAATGAGAGGAGATCTTATTGAAACATACAAAATTCTGAGGGGAACTCATTAGGGTAGATGCTGAGAGGATGTTACCCCTCATGGGGGAGTCTAAAACTAGGGGGGCATAGTCTCAGAATAAGGAATCGCCTATTTAAGACAGAAATGAGGAGGAATTTCTTCTCCCAGAGGGTCGCGAATCTTTGGAATTTTTTACCCCAAAAAGCTGTGGAGGCTGAGTCATTGAATACATTCAGGGTTGAGTTAGACAAATTTTTGATCAGCAAGGGAGTCAAAGGATATGGGGAAAGGGCAGGAAAGTGGAGTTGAGGTAAAAATCAGATCAGCTATGATCTCATTAAATGGCGGAGCAGGCTCGAGGGGCTGAATGGCCTACTCCTGCTCCTATCTCTTATGGTCAATTTCCCACTCCTATTCTGACAGCGGAGAAATGAGTGAAACAGCATTGTACAATTAACTACTAGAATACGCTACTAATGAATTAGACAGTGCTTTTGCTCCCACTGAAACAACTAGTTTATTTGCAGCATGGTGACAAAGTGGTGTTTCCACCTAACTTCAGGCACGTTCAGGGAAATCCGGACAGCAATTTCTGCTAAGTTATCAAAGTAACCTCATAGGTTGGAAAATTCGCCTTAAATAAATTACACAAACACATTAGCAATAAATGCTGAAACCCCACTGGGTTTCTGTACGAACTTGAGCTTCACGGAGTAGTATTTTTAACAAGTTGGTTTTGAATCGTGTCTCACAGTCCTCAAACAATAGGTGGGCTTTTTTAAAGTCTCGGCTTGTTCAGTGGGTATGTGACTGTCCATCAGCTGAAACAGCTTAGGCACAGCCACCAGCTTTTGTTTAAATTAACTCCTGCCGGCTGTTGTGGGAAGTTAAAGACCTCACGTTACCCTTGGAAGACAATGCCCCCAGTATGTGCTGTGGACCTTTGTGCGTTTCTTGATTAGACATTCATCTCACAAAATGGCTGTGCATTAAACTTCCCTTATTTTAAAACATGCAATTCTAATAAGGTTCATTTACTACACCAGCTGCCCGGCCAAGAGACCTTCCAGTGCGCATTCCAATGGCTGAAGCTACGGATGAGTACCTGAAGGCCTACCCCCACTGGGTCAACCCCCTCTCCCCAAATGCAAATGATAAATTGCCTCTCTGAGCAGTGGCAATTTCACGGTTCACCAGAAGCAACCACTGACTGCATTTTTTCCTGAGGTAATCAAGCTATTACGGGACAATGAGCACTATACTGTCAGCCTTTTTCTTGCTATTAAGTGAGCAGATACCATGTAGCCAAAGGCCTAAATGTTATTTATTACTTTATTAGATCAAGAGCTCTGCTAATTTGCTGCTTTGTGCATATTTCCCCCGCCCACAGATTATTCTTGATTACCTTGTCACAGTTTGAATTATTATCAGTAAATTCATTAGCGTGGATATGCGTTCTAAGTGGTGAATTAGAAGGGGGAAATAGGTAGTGAAATGAAGTAAGATTAAGACAAGTAAGAGTGGGTAAAACCATGCTTCCCTTAAGGCTAAAATGACCTCTGCGCCCTGATAAAATATATATATGCTCTCAATCAAAACTCTGCTGGTAAGGGGAAATAAAAACGTGATCGACCTACCAAATGGTAGTTGCTTCATATTCACTGTGCATTTCTGTATTTATGAGCTGGTGAAGGAAAAATAAAATTAAATTTTACATTAAATTTTACATTTCAGGCCTTCTTTGGCTATTGAAATTCCTGATTGATGAGAAGGCCTAATGCAAAGCACTCGGGACAGGAGACGGTCGATAAAATGTGGGAATAAAATGGGGTCCGCAGAAAAGATTGAGTGAGAAGGTGAAAGAAAAATGCTGTGACACAGTTAAGTGATGCTGTCAAAATAATTTATGGCAAGTGATTAAAACAAGGAGGTTAGTGTACTGGCTTAAAATTGCGTTGTAAATAATACCTAAGTGACACGATACTTAATTAATTGTGTGTTTTAAAAAGTCTGTCACATCATTCTGTCATTTTTACTAATACTAGTATGAAAAGGTACAGCTGGTAACAAGACAGTTAAAATATTCCTTACAAATGGACCCGAGAGAGAAAGAAATAATAAATCAGTGAACAAGATTCCTGTAAAATCCGTTTTTCCTAATTCATTGTACACAACATTTTAAGAAGATCAGGATGTCAATTCCAAAAAGTTATGAAGAATACTTTTGTAAATTCCTCCTCCTCGTGTTTCCAATTTTGTCATCTCCCACAAGGCCTCTTAACTCCTCATGACCTCCCGAAGGTTAAAGTTCAGTTTTAGGGTGGGCTGGTTCAAGCCAGGAGCAGCTCCGCAACCCCTGCTTGTGCCATTCCATGATCAGCTTACAGAAGCGTCCTTGTAACATGCCAAGATGGGCCGTGCTAAATACATGCAATTTCAATTACAGAAAATCAGAATGAATGAAATTATGGCAGTGGAACTCTTAATTCATTTTATTGACAGATTTTGAGGAACTCAGAGAAGAGAGGCTCTTTTAATGTTTAAGTATGTGTACAACCAAAAGATTCAGTAGCTACAATATTTGAGCACTGGACTCTCAGCTGGAAGACCCAATGTTGAATCCTGGTCTTGATTTATATTTACTCTTTGGATTCCCATAAGTAATGAGTTGGGCAGTGTCACCTGGGTCATTGAGCAAACCTTTGACTTAGTGGTAGTATTCCCGCTTCTGAGTCAGAAGGTGCAGGGTTCAGACCATGATCCCGACAGTCCCAGCAAGTAGAGGCCGGAGGTTTGGCTCTGGTTTGACCTCCAGCAGGATACTTGAGTCCAGTGAGTGTGGATGGCCACCCCTCCTCCCCCCCCCCCCCACCCCCCACCATCATATGGGTTGTGGGAGCCAATAAAACCCTTCCGTTGTAAAGGAGAAACCACCCTTTTGGCTGGTACAAAGATGGCCATGGAAGGAGCGTTCTGTCAGACTATTAATCAGCGTGCAAATCCTTCTCCAGGGGAAGAGTGTAAAGATACGAAAACAACAGCAACTTGGGTCATGTGGAGGAGGTAGGCAACACTGATCTGGGAAAGATCCCCTCTCACATCATGCCTATTTGCCAGTTGATTGAGGATCAGTGTCCATAGTGTTATCCACTGGCTCTCCAGACAAGTAAGTATAATGTAATTGACTAATTTTACAGTGGCAGAGGGAATTACAGAGTAGATAAAGTTGCCAATGCAAGCTTAAAAAAAGGATCCGTGCACAAACAATTGTGCAACAATCTAGAAAAATGAGAATACTGTTCTGGTGAACAAACACAGACTTTAGATACCCATGAAATCAAAGGCAATGAAATTATTAAATGCACACTGATCCCATTTAACAGTAATCTGTCCAGTAAGCAGCCAAGATCTAAAGTTCCCATTTCACCTCTAATAGCAAGTATCCATTAAAAGTTAGAGGAGCTGCTTAAGAGTGGAGAGCTGAAATTATGCCATAGGATATTCATGTATGAATGCTTAATGTGTTCATCTGAAATTCCTCTCTCTGTTATTTTAAAGGAGACATTAACCACGTGCCTGCAGTAAAATAATAGAAGGGGGTGGGGGAAGGGGGAATATCAGATAAACATGTGGAAGCCGATTTTTGTCTTTATTCCACTCCAGTTTAGGGTGCTAGCAGGACGGTAGAGCTCAAAAAATCCACAGCAATCAGTTTTGCTGGATTCTTGTTGGTTTAAGGTCTTACTCAATGAGATGAGAATGTCTGTCTAAACCCTATGCTGAAAGGTTCTTCAGAAGCATCTCAATCACAGCATGTCATGCTTTACATGTTATTGCATGAAAGAAGGCATGCCTGAGTCATCAGGAACCAGCATTGCCTGTTTGGATGCTCCTGCCATTATTGCACCAATTATTTCTGTGGACCCTGTCAAACCGGCCCAGGAATGAAAATTGATGGAAGGAGTCATCAACAGTGCTATCAAGCAGCACTTACTCACCAATAAGCTGCCCACAGATGCTTCGTTTGGGTTCCGCTAGGACCACTCGGCTCCAGACCTCATTACAGCCTTGGTCCAATCATGAATACGAGCTGAATTCCGGATGTGAGGTGAGAGTGATATCTGTTGACATCAAGGCAGCGTTCGATCGAGTTTGGCACCAAGGAGCCCTAGTAAAACTGAAGTCAATGTGGATCAGGGAGAAAACTCTCCAATGGTGGAGTCATACCTGGCACAAAGGAAGATGGTTGTGGTTGCTGGAGACTAATCATCTTAACATCAGGACATCGATGTAGGAGTCTTTCTTTTCTTTCTTTTCCTTTAGACCCTCTCTTTGACCTTCCATCTCTTTTCCACCAGCACCTCTTTTCTCTTTCTGTCTCGTGTGTGTTGTCCACTCTCTGTCCAGTGCTCTGAAAAGCAGTGACAAATATCTTTACACATGAGGAGTGCTATCAAAATTTAAATAATTTGACCTGTTTATCCAATAATGGCTCAGTTATTAAGCTGGGTAGAAGTCCTGTTATTGTCCCAGGAATTGATTCTTACCCCATTGAAATAAAAAACAAATCCATGTGACTAACACAATACTTATAGAAGATTTAACAGTTATTTGTGATGTAGTTTAGCAAATAGTACAGTAAAAAACCATATACTGAAGATGCTGGAAATCTCAAACAAACGCAGAAGATACTGGAAACACACAGCAGGTAAGTCAGTATCTGCGGAGTTTTCGGTCAAGTTTACGTTTCGGGTGCAGACTGATCTGCTGTGTGTTTCCAGTATTTCCTGCTTTTGTTGCAATTATTCATTTTGAAGTAATGTCTCACTATCTGTGTACACATTAACTGGCATTTACCATCTCATTTACATAATGACAGGAAGTGTGACAGACCTTCCAGTTAAGTTAACAAATAATAACGCCATCTGTCAAAGATTACGATTGCCCTATTCTCACCAATTGCAAATCCAGCAATAAAAGAAAATACTTTTCTCTGTGCCATCATCAGCTACTTCTCGATTTCAGTACTGAATACTAACATCGTATCCTATCTTGCAATTTGTTGGGTTTATCATTGTGTTTTTCCAAGGCAGATGCTTTAGTATAAACTTTTGACCTAGAAGATGCCTGTAAAGATTGTCCATCATGACATGGAACATGAAAACCAAATATTGCGTCTTGGATAGATTTTCCAGCATTTGTAGTTGTTATATAGTATATATTTCATTATTTGAAAGTCTTATCTAAATCTCACATCTATTAAAAATAATTTCCCAATACAAAAAGAACAGCGGGGTAAACATTGATCTTCACTGCCAGGCTGGTAGTCTGGCGGAGTGGATCACCCACCTGTTATAGAACCGGCCTGATTTTCATAGGAATTAAAGTTGTGCGGGTACCAAAATGGGTGTCAATCCACGCTGCCAGATTACCCCAGTGGCTTACAATATGCTCAATTTAAAAACCCAAAGTCATCAAAGAGAACGTTAAATGATGAGAAGCTTGCAGAAAATTAAAGTACATCAATGTGCACTGAACTCTCCGACTGTTTCCTTTGAAGCCACACTGCCTGGCCGCATATGTACATAGTGCTTCACTAAACGAGAAATAAAATATTGCAGTTGCTGGAAATCTGAAACAAATACAGGGTTTGCACCTGAAACGTTAACCTGTCTGTTCTCTCTCCACAGATTCTGACTAGTCCTGTTGCTGCGTGACCAGTTTTATCTGGTTTACTGCATTAGGAGATTTGAATACCAGGTAACTTAATGCCTCTACGGCCTGCTATTCGCCTGGTTACTGCAGGTGTTAACCAATACCTTCTGTATCTACTCCAGTGCTGACAGCCAAGAAAATGAGTCAACAAATACAAAGCTTGTATCAACTTGTACTGCATCTCGTTGCTTTATGTGTCATTTATTTCCATATATATTATTCCGAATCAGGTGATCTGATGCCTATTGGTGTCATCCGTGGCTCAGTGAGTAGCACTCTCGTTTCTGAGTCCTGGAGGAGGACCACAGAGGTTGAGTCCCATTCCAAAGATTTAAGCACAAAATCTAGGCTGACACACCAGTCCTGTACTGAGGGAGTACTGCACTGTCAGAGATGCCATCTTTCTGATGAGATGTTAAACTGAGGCCAGGTCTGCCCTCTCAGGTGGATGTAAAAGATCCCACGACACTATTCGAAGAAGAGCAGGGAAGCCTTCCTCGGCGTCCTCAACCAACATCACTAAAACAGTTTGTCTGGTCATTATCACATTACTCTTTGTGGGACCTTGCTGTGCGCAAATTGGCTGCCGCATTTCCTACATTACAACAGTGACCACACTTCAAAAGTACTTCATTGGCTGTAAAGCACTTTGGGACGTCCTGAGGTCATGAAAAGTTCTATATAAATGTAAGCCGCTCTTTTTACTTAGTCTCATTGAACACTGTTACAGTCAAACCTGCTTATTATTGTAGTTCATTAATTTCAGAGTCCCCAAAATGGTAAAATGTTTCTTAATCTTTCTGTAAAATCTTTTGTCGTTGTTACAATGAAGGCCATTCCATGCTGTACGAACATACGAATTAAGAGCAGGAGTAAGCCATTCGGCCCCTCGTGCCTGCTCTGCCATTTGATAAGATCATGGCTGATCTGATTGCAACCTCTACCCTGCTTTCCTGTCTACCTACTATAACCTTTGACTCCCTTGTTAATCAGGAATCTGTCTAACTCAGCCTTAAAAATATTCAATGACCCTGCCTCCACCGCTCTCTGGGGAAGGGAGTTCCACAGACTCATGACCCTCTGAGAGAAAAAAATTCTCCTCATCTCCATCTTAAATGGGAGACGCCTTATTTTTAAACTGTGGCCCCTAGTTCTAATCTCTACCACAAGGGGAAACATCCTCTCAGCATCTACCCCGTCTAGTCCCCTCAAGATCTTATATGTTTCAATAAGATCACCTCTCATTCTTCTAAACTCCAGTGTATAAAGGCCCAACTTGTCCAACCGTTCCTCATAACATAACCCCCTCATCCCAGGAATCAGTCGAGTGAACCTTCTCTGAACTGCCTCCAAAACAATTATGTCCTTTCTTAAATAAGGAGACCAAAATTACACACAGTATTCTAGACGTGGTCCCACCAATGCCCTGTACAACTGTAGCAAAACATCTCTACTTTTATATTCCATTTCCTTTGCAATAAATGACAACAGTCCATTTGCCTTCCTAATCACTTGCTGTACCTGCATACTAACTTTTTGTGACTCACGTACTAGGACACCCAGATCCCTCTGTACCTCAGAGTTCTGCAATCTCTCTCCATTTAAATAATATACTGCTTTTCTATTCCTCCTGCCAAAGTGGAAAAGTTCACATTTTCCCACATTATACTCCATCTGCCAAATTTTTGCCCTCTCACTTAACCTATCTATATCCCTTTGCAGACTCCTTGGGGGTGATTTTAAACCCCAAGAACGGGTGGGTTGGGGGCGGGTGGGAGTTGAAAATAGTTGTTTTTTTGGGTCGCAACCGCAAAATTTTCGGACTTTGCATTCCCAGTGGGAAGCCTGTACCTTTATGTGCCGATGTTAAACATGGAAATAAAACCGGGTTGTGGTCGCGATCCAAAAAACAACTATTTTCAACTCCCACCTGCCACCAACCCACCTGTTCTTGCGGTTTAAAATCACCCCCCTTATGTCCTCTTCACAACTTACTTTCCTACCTATCTTTGTGTCATCAGCAAATTTAGCAACCATACATTTGGTCCCTTCATCCAAGTCATTGATATAGATTGTAAATAGTTGAGGCCCCAGCACTGATTCCTGTGCCACTACACTCGTTACATCTCGCCAACCTGAAAATGACCCATTTATGCCTACTCTCTGTTTCCTGTTAGCTAACCAATCCTTTATCCATGCTAATATGTTACCCCCTTCACTATGAGCTCTTATTTTGTGTAGTAGTCTTTGATGTGGCACCTTGTCAAAAGCCTTCTGGAAATCCAAGTACTCCACATCCACAGGATCCCCTTTATCCACGTTGCTTGTTACTTCCTCAAAGAACTCTAATAAATTAGTCAGACACGATTTCCCTTTCACAAAGCCGTGTTGACTCTGCCTAATTGCATTGAGATTTTCTACGTGCCCTGCTATAACCTCCTTAATAATAGATTCTAGCATTTTCTGTATGTTAGGCTAACTGGCCTGTAGTTTCTTGCTTTCTGTCTCCCTTTTCTCATGAATAGAGGAGTTACTTTCACTATTTTCCAATCTGATGGGACCCTTCTAGTATTTAGGGAATTTTAGAAAATTAATACCAATGCATCTATTATCTCTGCAGCCACTTCTTTTAAGACCCTAGGATGAAGTCTGTCAGGACCTGGGGACTTGTCAGCTTTTAGTTCTAATATTTTTTTCAGAACCCTTTCCCTGGTGATTGTAAATATTTTAAGTTCCTCCCTCCCTTTCACCTCTTGATTCACAGTTATTTCTGGCATGTTATTTGTATCCTCTACAGTCAAGACGGACTCAAAATATCTGTTCAATTCATCCGCCATTTCCTTATTCTCCATTATTAATTCCCCAGACTCACTCTCTAGAGGACCAATGCTAACTTTACTTACTCTTTTCCTTTTTAAATAACTGTAGAAACTCTTACTATCTGTTTTTATATTTCCAGCTAAATATCTTAACTTGTTTTGGATTTTAAAACACCTCAGTAAACCACAACTAAACTGAATTTAGCATCCAAATACAACTTGCTTGTATAGGAATGGCCATGCAACTATGTTTTTGACTAACAGTCGAGGCGATAGAGACACAGGGTGAAATGATCTCTTACTCACGGCCAACACAGCTCGTCTAGTACCCATAATTCCATACCCAACCATGCCAAATCCTTACCCCTCCTGAGAAGGTCATTGGCTGACCTGCCAGGGTACCCAGTGCCCATAGAACTGTATCCCAGCGGAAGTCAGTGACTTCAGCAGAGAAGGGGAGAAAGTGGAAGGAAAAATTAGGACATACTTACATAGAATTACATAGAATTTTAAAGCACAAAAACAGACTGTTTGGCTCAACAGGTCTATGCCAGTATACTGTAAGTGTAAAAGATTTAAAGATATTGTGGAAAGATTAGGAATTAGCGTGCGACTTTTAAATTCTGAAGTAAGCCAACTACAACAACAACAGCTTACATTTATATATATAAGGAGTCTTACAACACCAGGTTATAGTCCATCAGCTTTATTTGAAATCACAAGCTTTCGGAGCTTTCCTCCTTCGTCACTCACCTGACGAAGGCGGAAAGCTCCGAAAGCTTGTGATTTCAAATAAAGCTGTTGGACTATAACCTGGTGTTGTAAGACTCCTTACATTTGTCCACCCCAGTCCATCACCGGCATCTCCACATCATGGCTACATTTATATAGTGCCTTTAATGTAGTAAAACGTCCAAGGCCGTAACACTGTTGTCATGACCATCAACTTGGATTCTTTTCCAATTATAGCAAAGCTGAGAAACAAAGTTATACTGCCACATTTGCATTGCTGTGAAATGCTTTCTAGCATCGGACCCTGGACTAGCTCTAGAGGGGGAGTCATGTAAAAGCTCCTAGAGGAGGCAGTCTGACACCACGGAGGTTGAGACAATGCCGTGCGAAATATGTTTTAGAAAGTTTTCGGCGGGGAGAAGATGGTGTGTTGAATTTCCTGGGCACTTGCATAAAATGTTTTGATAATGGGGATGTTTATTTAAAATTTCTATATTTATGAAACTTTTACATACATTCTAAGCTGTCTCCCGAGAATTTGATTTGCAGCATAAATCAGGCTCTGCCAGGCTGGAGGCGATTCTGTATGAATAGCCTAAGTAGCATTGGTAAGTAGTACACTGGTGTGTTTGTGTGCTTGTATTTGTATTTGTATTTCTTCTGCCAATCCTGTTTCGCTTTTTTCTTTGCTTTCTTACTCTGATACAACATGATCTCATTGACCTGTTCCATTTCTTGCTCACTTTTCTTTGTCACCACAAATTATTTTCTTTTTGTAAGGATTAATTCATTTTTTTCCCCGCTTAAAGTTGCAGAAATAGTCTTGTGCATTTAAAAAGCTCTATTTGCTTACCATAACGCAGAAAAGGTATTGCAGCACCGGACACATGGGGCATGATTTTAGCATGGAGGCGGGAACTCAGCGGGCGAATAAATAATCGCTTGGGAAACCTGTAAGTAACTTGAGCACCTCAGATTGTCCGATCGCAACTCAATTGAGGGCACTTAATGTTACGGGTTTCGCGTCTCCATGCTGTGCAGTGGGTGTACTGTGCACCCACATGACGTGATTTAAAACCCACTATTTAAAGGGCCAACGCAAAAATGAATTTTGAAGGAGAAAAGAGTAAAAAGTGAAATGGAAGGACATAGAGGAAAGGCAGCAGCCAGGTTCTCAGAAACCGTCTTTAGGGTACTACTGGTCGCTGTGAGAAGCAGGAGTGAGGTGTTATACCCAGGTGATAGGAGGAAGAAACCTGCTTCTGCCATCAAGAAGACATAGCTGGAGGTGGCAGAAGAGGTCAGCAGCAGGAGCATGGTGCCCAGGTCTTAGCTGCAGTGCAGGAAGTGTTTAATGACCTGGCCAGGTCAGGAAGAGTGAGTACATTTGCTGATTCACCCACATCCTGTGTTGTGCAACACCCCACCCTTTTCTCACTCTGTGTTGGCATGCCTAACCCATCACATAACTCCTTACACCCAGTTAAGTTTCAGCATCAACTATCCTTCACTATTTAAGTGCTTCCTCAACTGCCCATTTTGCACCAACTACTGCCACAAACCCCAATCATAAGAACATAATAAATAGGAACAGGAGTAGGCCATACTGCCCCTCGAGTTTGCTCTGCCATGCAATAAGATCAAGGCTGATCTTCAACCTCAACTCCACTTTCCTGCCCGATCCCCATATCCCTTGATTCCCCTAAAGTCCAAAAATCTATCTATCTCAGCCTTGAATATACTCAACGACTCAGCATCCACAGCCTCCTGGGGTAGAGAATTCCAAAGATTCACAACCCTCTGCGTGAAGAAATCTTTCCTCATCTCAGTCCTAAATGGCCAACCCCTTATCCTGCGACTATGCCCCCTAGTTCTAGACTCTCCAGCCAGGGGAAACAACCTCTCAGCAGCTACCCTGTCAAGCCCCCTCAGAATCTTGTATGTTTCAATGAGATCACCTCTCATTCTTCTAAACTCCAGAGAGTATAGGCCCATTCTACTCAATCTCTCCTCATAGGACAACCCTCTCATCCCAGGAATCAATCTTGATGCAATGTGATGTATCTGTCTGATAGTCCCCTTCTGATGGATCTGTTTAATTATCAGCCTCACCCAAAGCAATGCATTCATAGTGTGAAAATGTCACCTTCAGTCACTCACAGGTCTATTCTTTCTCCCCCTGTAGGAGAAGAGAGTGCAAAACGCAAGGGAGAGGGCCAGAGCTGGAGGTGGTCCACCACATATAATGGAGCTGACAGATGTGGAGGAGGAGGACATGAAAGTAAGTGGGACAGTTGCACGCTATCCATCGAAGATGGAGAGACTGGGAACCCGCAGATGGCTGGTGACAGAACTTTAACATCTTTCACACACATGATGAATGGACTTTATCAATGAGTGAACTGTGCCAGACCTCGGTATGGTTATTGGAAAGATTGTCACTTTTCCGATGAATAATTCATGTCGTTTTCTGTTGCCTTCCAAGGTCTTCACGGCTTCAAGAACTATCAGGGGAAATGGAAGACATTGATTCCTCGGAGGATCTCATTCCTTCTGAGGGTGCACCGTCACATGGACATAGAGCAATGCACCAGTGCAGATACTCGCACTTCAGTGGGTCCTGTTCGGCAGATAGTTGAGTTGTCACCTGGTGATTCACCACTCATAAATGTGCATGAGCAGACACTGGTAGAAGGGGCAGCTGTGGAGAGTCTGCGCCGGGGGGTGCACGCCTCTCCAAGCTCTGCTCAGCTGGACATAGATACTGAACCCCGGAGGCCATCGATGAGAAGGAGAATGATAGAGGTCCATCTGCACTTTTGCGAGGGACTGGAAAATGCGCCACGTACATTCTCCACAATAGTGGAGAGGACAAAAGAGTCCAACTCCATCGCTAGTCGATTGTTGTCACGGGTAAGTGCAAGAATGTCTGAAATGAAGAGAATGGTAGCCTGCATTGAGCTTCAAGCACGGCACTCAAATGAGTCTACGCAGGGCATAACAATGGCCTTGCAGACTCTGGATGCCAACATGTCTGCGGCCTTAAACAAGATGACAGATACCTTGTCCGCTCATCAACCTGCTGTCCAGTTGAGTGGTGGGAGTGATGTTGCGCTGGCCCGGGAGAAAGATGATGGCAAAAGTGGACATGGAAGTGGGGACGCCACTCAAAGCGCTCCCACATCTTACCAGTTGCTCCCCCCTTCAATCAATACCCTCGATGCTGCCTCCTCTCCCGATGTCCGAGTCCGCCCCTGCACAGGTGGAGCAATCTTTGGCAGGACCCTTACGGGCTCCAAAACCCAAAGGGCATAGGCCAAGAGCATCTCAGCAGTCAGAGCAGGGATCTGAGCAACCTGACACTGCCTCTGCTGAAGCCAAAGGGAATGCACCATGTAGAAAGGCAGAAAGTGAAAGGTTAAGCAATTGTAGTTCACCAAGGGTATGCACAAGGGTGTTTGATGAAACATCATGTTGTTCATTTATATATTTTTTTTGTTATGCCAAATTAAATTTAATCATTATCACCACTATCACGCCTTGGCCTTACTGCGTCCCGTCTGTGAAGTCGCCTTTTCATTTGCATCATCATGAGTGCCAAGATATGATGACACCCATTGGGTGGGTGTGCAATGGGTGTATATGTGATTGAAGGACTGTTTAGTGCACTGGGAGGGGTTGTTGGGGGGCTGGTGGTGGTGGTGGTGCTGGTGGTAGTTGTTCTAGACTACCCGAGTATGTCAAATTCTTCATATTGCATAGCTCATTATGAGAACCTATTAGAGATGAGGGCATCACGGGCAACAATGTTGAGTTCCCCATCCTTCATTTCCTCCTCCTCCTCCTCATCCTCCTCCTCCTCTTCAATGTTGCCGCCAGATGAGGATGCTCGATGAGCGCATTCAACCTCCTCCACCTGTAACCCTCTCTGCTGCGCTGTTTTGTGCAGGGCACAGCACATGACGATTATTCTGGACACCCTCACTGTCAAGTACTGAAAGGATCCCCCAGATCTATCCAGGCACCTGAAGCGCATCTTCAACATGCCTATGGCTTGTTCAATGATCACCCTAGTGGTGATGTAGCTCTTGTTGTACTGCTGCTGTGCCTCATTGGTGGAGTTTCTCACAGAGTCATGAGCCACATCTGCAGGGGGTATCCCTTGTCTCCAAGGAGCCAGCCGTAAGTCTGACTGCTGTCTGGGAGAAGTCCGGAATGTTGGACATGCGCAAAATAAAGGAATCATGACAGCTGCCAGGGAATCTGGCACACACGTGCAGCAATCTTTTCCGGTGATTGCAAACCAGCAGCGCATTGATCGAGTGATATCCCTATCAGTTTATGAACAATCCTGGCTCATGTGGAGGTCCTCGGATTGCTATGTGTGTGCAATCAACTGCACCCTGCACCTGAGGGAAGCCTGCCAGAAAGTTGAAACCCACTGCCCTCTCTGTCTGGCTGCTGTTGTCGCAGGGGAGGTTCACGTAGTCAGTTGCCTGACCAACAAGCCATCCGTCACCTATCATATACACTTGTGTGTAGATGAATGATATACTCTGGACGTGTCACTGGTGGCGCCTTGAAAGAATCCGGAGGCAAAGAAATTGAGGACAGTTGTGACTTTAACTGCAACAGGCAATGGGTCGCCACCAGGTCCAGCCAGGAGCAGCTCTCCCTGAAGGAGGCAGCAGAATTCTGCAACCACCTGGCGACTCAATCTGAGCCTGTGTAGGCACTGCTCCTCAGAGAGGTCCAGGATGCTCAGTCTCTGCCTGTGCAGCCTTTCACGTGGGTAGTGCCTCCTTGTTGTGCACCTCTGCCTTGTGCACCTGCAGATCCCAGAAATGCACGCCATGCCTGCCACGGATGATGATGGTCCTCCTCCTCAGATGTACTGTGGAATAGTTCCATTGTGCCCCCATCCCGATGTTGTTAGTTTGAGGGGCTCCAAAATGTTGGTAAATTTGTGTGAACACAAGAATTCTCAGTCTCAACAAAGAACTCCCAGCCTAACATTTGCCTGAGAGAACTGAGTGCCCAGCTGCAATACCTGACCTTTTATTGAGATGTGTCAATCACTGGTTTGAAGGGCCAAAAGAGCTTCGGCTGCATCTCGTCTCCATTTCAATGGCGTGTTTCAGCACCCAATAAAGTCGAACTTGCATGTAGGCTCCTCTTCGGCTGGACCCCCAGCTGATACTGGGCATGCTCCAACCAGTGCTGTCCCAAAATCTCAATCGGGGTTCTATGTACGTCATAGGATCCTGTTTTGCATTTTAAAGGGGGCTATTGCATGACTTGGGGTGGAGGGGGGAATGCTTGTGGGAAAATGTGAAGTCATCCACTTTGGGAGGAAAAATAAAAAAGCAAAATATTATTTGAATGGAGAAATACTACAAAATGCTGCGGTACAGAGGGATCTGGGTGTCCTCGTACATGAAACACAAAAAGTCAACATACAGGTGCAGCAAGTAATCCGGAAGGCAAACGGAATATTGGTCTTTATTTCTTGGGGAATGGAGTATAAAAGCAGGGAAGTCATGCTACAACTTTACAGGGTGCTGGTGAGACCACACCTGGAGTACTGCTTACAGTTCTGGTGCCCTTATTTAAGGAAGGGACATATTTGCATTGGAGGCAGTTCAAAGAAGGTTCAGTAGGTTGATTCTGGGTATGGAAGGGTTGTCTTATGAGGAAAAATTGAACAGGTTGGGTCTATACTCTTTGGAGTTTAGAAGAATGAGAGGAGACCTTATTGAAACATACAAGATTCTGAGGGGACGCGATAGGTTAGATGCTGAGAGGATGTTACCCCTCATGGGGGAATCTTAAACTCGGGGGCATAGCCTCAGAATAAGCGGTCTCCCATTTAAGACGGAAATGAGGAGGAATTTCTTCTCCCAGAGGGTCATGATTCTTTGGCATTCTTTACCCCAAAAAACTGTGGAAGCTGAGTCATTGAATACATTCAAGGCTGAGTTAGACAAATTTTTGATCAGCAAGGGAGTCAAAGGATACGGGGAAAAGGCGGGAAGGTGGAGTTGAGGTAAAAATCAGATTGGCCATGATCTCATTGAATGGCGGAGCAGGCTCGAGGGGCTGAATGGCCTACTCCTGCTCCTATCTCTTATGGTCTTATGGTCTCACAGTTGCCCAGAGTAGGGCTGAGGGATGATTACAGCGGCCACAGAAACAGAGTGAACGGAGCGGTTTCTGTCTGATGGAAGGGCTCAAAATCTACCACAGTGTGTCTCGACAGGCTACATAACCACAAGAGGCAGCACAGATCATAAGACCATAAGTGATAGGAGCAGGAGTAGGCCATTCGGTCCCTCGAGCTGCTCCGCAATTTAGTGAGATCATAGCCGATCTGATTTTTACCTCAACTCCACTTTCCCGCCCTTTCCCCATATCCTTTGACTCCCTTGCTGATCAAAAATTTGTCTAACTCAGCCTTGAATGTATTCAAGGACTCAGCCTCCACAGCTTTTTGGGGTAAAGAATTCCAAAGATTCACGACCCTCTGGGAGAAGAAATTCCTCCTCATTTCCGTCTTAAATGGGAGACCCCTTATTCTGAGGCTATGCCCCCTAGTTTAAGATTCCCCCATGAGGGGTAACATCCTCTCAGCATCTACCCTATCGAGTCCCCTCAGAATCTTGTATGTTTCAATAAGACCAAAGCCTACCCTAACAGCCATACAATGGCCTTTCCAGTGGGAGTCACTGGGTTGTGATTAGCAGTGTGAGTTGCAGCAGTTTTTATCGCCCCCTTCCCTAACCCTGATTTGTATTTTAAAAGGGCGTTACCACTTAAGATGCTTTCATAGAATCATAGAATCATAGAAAGGTTATAGCACAGAAGGAGGCCATTCAGCCCATCGAGTCCGTGTTGGCTCTCAGCAAGAGCAATCCAGCTAGTCCCACACCCCCGCCCTATTCCCGTAGTCCTGCAAATTTTTTCCTTCCAAGTACTTATTCAATTCCCTTTTGAAGGCCATGATTGAATCTGCCTCCACCACCCACTCTGGCAGTGCATTCTAGATCCTAACCACTCACTATGCAAAAAAGTTTTTCCTCATGTCACCTTTGGTTCTTTTGCCAATCACCTTAAATCTATGTCCTCTGGTTCTTGACCCTTCTGCCAATGGGAAGTTTCTCTCTATCTACTCTGTCTATACCCGTCATGATCTTGAATACCTCTATCAAATCTCCTCTCAACCCTCTCTGTTTCAAGGAGAACAACCCCAGCTTCTCCAGTCTAGCCACGTAACTAAAGTCCCTCATTCCTAGAATCAATCTAATAAATCTCTTCTACACTCTCTCTAAGGCCTTTACATCTTTCCTAAAGTGTGGAGCCCAGAACTGGACACAATACTCCAGTTGTGGTTGAACCAGTGTTTCATAAAGGTTCATCATGACATCCTTGCTTTTGTACTCTATGCCTCTATTGGCAACGGGCAGTTGAAAAAACTGTCTGTACTCACCAAGCATTGTTCTGTGAATTATAAATGCGATTTCATCTCGAGGATTTCATTTTCACATCGTTCACCTGACGAAGGAGGTAGCCTCTGAAAGCTTGTGAATTTAAAATAAAATTGCTGGACTATAACTTGGTGTTGTAAAATTGTTTACAATTCTATTTATAAAGCCCAGGATCCCAAATGCACTTTTAACCGCTTTCTCAACTTGCCCTGCCACCTTCAAAGATTTGTGCACAATACCCCCAGATCTCTCTGTTCTTGCACCCCCTTTAGAATTGTACCCTTTAGTTTATATTGTCTTTCCTCGTTCTTCCTACCAAAATGTATCACTTTGCACTTCTTTCTGTTAAATTTCATCTGCCACGTGTCCGCCAATGGCACCAGTCTGTTTATATCCTCTTGAAGTCTATCACTATCCTCCTCATTGTTCACTACCGTTCCAAGTTTTGTGTCATCTGCAAATTTTGAAATTGTGCCCTGTACACCCAAGTCTAAGTCATTAATATATATCAAGAAAAGCAGTGGTCCCAGCACTGACCCCTGGGGAACACCACTGTACACCTCCCTCCAGTCCGAAAAACAACCGTTCACCACTACTCTCTGCTTCCTGTTACTTAGCCAATTCTGTATCCATGCTGCTACTGCCCCTTTTATTACACGGGGTTCAATCTTGATGACAAGCCTATTAAGCGGCACTTTATCAAACGCCTTTTGAAAGTCCATACACACCATACCAACTGCATTGCCCTCATCCACCCTCTCTGTTACCTCATCAAATAACTCCATCAAGTTAGTTAAAAATGATTTGCCTTTAACTAATCCATGCTGGCTTTCCCTAATCAATCCACACTTGTCCAAGTGACTATTAATTCTGTCCCAGATTATCGTTTCTAAAACCTTCCCCACCACCGAGGTTAAACTGACTGGCCTGTAGTTGCTGCACAGCACAGATTGGAGTTCGAACCTGGGACCTTCCTAAGTTGTATTACTCAATATCACAGTGGTTGGACAGCGTGCAGTTATAGTTAGTTTGCTTTTATCTTTGTATGTGTAACTGGAAGAATCTAAGAGGAAAAGTCGTGCTCTAATTTTCACTGATCTAGGTGTCAGCTTACATATTCTTCTATTTTCATTAATTACTTCCAAGCCATAATTTCCCCCCCACCCCCCTCAACAAACTGGGTGGTTAATACTGTTATTAAATGTATTCCGACTGTTACTGGTCAATCATCACTATGCATTGTACGGTACAATTTAAAGAAAGAAAGAAGTTGCATTCAAATAGCACCTTTCACGACCTTAAGACATCCCAAAGCGTTTTTTTTATTCGTTCATGGGATGTGGGCGTTGCTAGCAAGGCCAGCATTTATTGTCCATCCCTAATTGCCCTTGAGGAGGTGGTGGTGAGCCGCCTTCTTGAACCGCTGCAGTCCGTGTGGTGAAGGTTCTCCCACAGTGCTGTTAGGTAGGGAGTTTCAGGATTTTGACCCAGCGACAATGAAGGAACGGCGATATATTTCCAAGTCGGGATGGTGTGTGACTTGGAGGGAAACGTGCAGGTGGTGTTGTTCCCATGTGCCTGCTGCCCTTGTCCTTCTAGGTGGTAGAGGTCGCAGGTTTGGGAGGTGCTGTCAAAGAAGCCTTGGCGAGTTGCTGCATTGCATCTTGTAGATGGTACACACTGCAGCCACGGTGCACCGGTGGTAAAGGGAATGAATGTTGAGGGTGGTGGATGGGGTGCCAATCAAGCGGGCTGCTTCGTCCTGGATGGTGCCGAGCTTCTTGAGTGTTGTTGGAGCTGCACTCATCCAGGCAAGTGGAGATTATTCCATCACACTACTGACTCGTGCCTTGTAGATGGTGGAAAGGCTTTGGGGAGTCAGGAAGTGGGTCACTCGCCGCAGAAAATCCAGCCTCTGATCTGCTCTTGCAGCCACAGTATTTATGTGGCTGGCCCAGTTAAGTTTCTGGTCAATGGTGACCTCCAGGATGTTGATGGTGGGGGATTCGGCGATGGTAATGCCGTTGAATGTCAAGGGGAGGTGGTTAGACTCTCTCTTATTGGAAATGGTCATTGCCTGGCACTTGTCTGGCGCGAGTGTTACTTGCCACATATCAGCCCAAGCCTGGCTGTTGTCCAGGTCTTGCTGCATGCGGGCACGGACTGCTTCATTATCTGAGGGGTTGCGAATAGAACTGAACACAGTGCAATCATCAGCGAACATCCCCATTTCTGACCTTATGATGGAGGGAAGGTCATTGTTGCAGCAGCTGAAGATGGTGGGGCCTAGGACACAATGAATTTCACAACCAAAGAAGTAATTTTGAAGCGTAGTTGTAATGTAGGCAAATGTGGCAACCAATTTGCACACAGCAAGGGGCCACAAACAGCAACCTCTATTAGTAATGCTGTTTGAGAAATAATTATTGATGAGGACATTGGGAGGATTCCCCTGCTCTGTGATGTGCCTTGGGACATTTTTCTATGTTAAAATGTTATATAGATGCAAGATGTACTGCATGTTCCCTCAGTACTGCAGTGAAGTGTCAGTGTAGATTACATGCTCAAGTCTCCGAAGTGTGGCTTGAACCCATGACCTTCTGACTCAGAGGTAAGAGTACTCCCACTAAACCAAGGCTGACACGTTGCTTAATTATAATAGGGACTGTAGTGATTACATCACTTCTCAAGGGCAATTAGGGATGTGCAATAAATGCTGGCCTTGCCAGCGACGCCTACATCCCACGAATGAATAAAAGAAAGTAATCCTCCAGTGTGGACATCACCATGGATCAGCCAGACAGAGCACATTGTCCAACTGGATCAAGCAAAAACTATCAGGAAACAGATAAAAATACCCCACCCAAGCTTTGCAATTTCTACTTATTGCACAAAATATCTTGCATCACACTTTAAATGAGTCCATACAACAAGAAAAAAAAATCTATCATGCTTTCCTGATGGGGTTTTTGCCAAATTTGATGCAATGAAAATACACTTTTAGCACTGAATTCATTGAGATAGATTTCCATTATTACTGTCGGGGGTGGGGTGGGTGCGAGGATGGTGAGCCCATCGCTCGCCTGCAACGAAGACTACCCAGTTTTCCTTCCATTCTGAGCGTTCGCTCCTCCATTGCCCGATTTTCCTTTCCGCGTTTTACCCAGACAATATTTTAAGCCCAGACAATGCTTTATGCAGCTAATGAGAAAAACAATCTACTCCCATCATCCCCGAGCACATCTCTCACAAAGTTCTTTTCAAATTACTGGTCTGCTTGTACCTCTGAACTCTCTTCATTTCCGTGTAAACATGTACCATGCTCCTGGCACAAAGTCTCACTTAACAGGGGTGGAAATTGAAGAATCAGGTGTGGAGGACAGCATTCACGGTGCTCCTGATTTTCCAGCCAGTGTGAATCAGGTGCACTGACACCCATGCCTGATTCTCCAATTCTTGCTCCCTTCAGGCGAAACTTGTGCATCCTCCTCCCTTCACCCCACAATTAGCGGCCGTGCCTTCAGCTGCCTCGTTCCCATGCTCTGGAATTCCCTCCCTAAACTCCCTCTCCTCCTTTCAGACCCTCCTCAAAACCTATGTCTGTAACCAAGCTTTTGATCACCCCTCCTGATACCTTCCTCATCACTGAATTCATTTTTGATTATGCCATTGTGAAGCACCTTTGGACTTTTTTCTACATTAAAGGTGCTATATAAATGCATGTTGTTGTTTTGGAGCTTAACTGTCATTTCATTAGTGATATTATACCAATAGTATCCTATCTAAGGCACATGCATGAATTAAGTTGATTATGACATATTCTTTCTGCAAAGATCTGAAAGCATTTTTATGAAAACCCTTATGGAACTTCGATTGATTATGCAGTGCTGCAGAAACCAATTTTTTGTTTTATTAAATACATGTTCCACATTGCGCTCTGTCAAACAGATAGATCGTGTTACATAGGCGAGGTACTGGAACATTGCATTATTTAGCTCTGTTTTTGTCCCATCGTTTGTTTTAAAATGCCCACCCAATGCTACAGCCTGCTGTGTCATAAAACTGAGCTGTCAAACTGGGTATGGTAATAAGGAGGTTCAGTTATGTCCTTAGACGTTTGGGAGTATTTGAACAAGCATGTATTGAGTTACCAAAATACTCCTAAAATAACGAGCATTCTTAATCTATAAACGACACTGCACTTTGAATATTGCAGCAAGAGGGATTAACATTTCTTTACACTGCCTCTGAATTTCAGCCCGCAAGCCAGGTTAGAGCCTTAAATGAATCCAGGAAAAAAAATCTATGATAATATTGTTCTCATGAGCAGGGAGCTATTTCTTGTATGCAGCCACTGACAAACTGTTAAATGCTCAGGGGAGCAATTATTTTGATGCTTTGCGTTATCAAGTTACCCATATGAGGACTTAAGTACGTCTAAACAATTACATTACAAGCACCCACTATATTCAACTCACAATTTACTTTGCATGCTAAGTCTAAAAAAAAACACGCCCATAGCTAATGTGAAGTGCTGAAAGCACAATAGTTTGCAGCTTCTCCTTAAGCAACGCGACAGACGCAACGAGCCTGATAACCTCTCGATAATGATCATTGGGCTTTGGTCCATGTTTTAGCCAGAGGTGTTTGTATTATGGACTTCAAAATTTTTGCAAAGCGCATGGAACTGGAAACGTTTGATAGGAAGTGTGGCTGTTATTTTGATTGTTAAGAGACTGTGGAAATCCTTAAGCAGCTCAAATGCTGGAATCTTATCTGCAGCTCATTCATCATTGAAATCCAATCTTGTTGCCTGCTTCAGCAGTCACTTCAGGCTTCCTTGGAATTGCAAGTAACTGGCTGAATAAATTCCATTATCTTGCATCGTTATCTTTCTCTTGTGTTGTGACTCAATTAGGATGCCACCAAACATTCATAGGTCATAGAAAAGGGGTGTATGCCACTTCCCTTTTTTTTAAGTCACTCACCAATTTCCTCCTCTCCTGAAGGAGCTGTTGAGGTACGTTTTCATGGAAACAGGGCAGCCTTCTGTCCCTCACCCAAGTGGCCGTTCTTCGTGCCTGAGCCAAACGATGAGGCTATTTGACCATGGGGAGCATAATAGCTGACCTTGACTCAAAGTCCACAAACACACACACACACTTTCCAGTCGGGGGTCACTGGATAGCAATCAGAAGTAGGAATCCTGACAATGCTTCCCCTCCCTTGCCCAGGGGTGTTTTGGCAAATTATTGCAAACTAACCGCTGAGAACTAATACAGCACAGGCCTGGGTTTGAACCTCTTGGCCTGTATGGATTATGACCAGAATGGGCAGTGAAATCACCATTAACCCATCAGGGGCCTTGTACCTTGTCCACCAGCAGTGCCTTAATCAAAATGTAAATGGAAGATTGGTGATGGGCAACCTAAGGACAGAGGGGTCGATTTTCATTGCCTTCACCTGGAATTAATGGGGCAGTAACAGCCTCAAAATGGGGTTGATAACCTTACTGCCCCGTTAACACCGGTGTTGCGGCCAGCATCCATTTTGAAAGGGGCCTACCGCTGGATTTCCAAAGCGCCCACCTATTTCAGGTGATAGGCCCCTTTTAATATGGAAATCAGGGTCCTATGACGTAAGTCGGACCCCGATTGCCATTTTAGGTCAGTACTGGTCGGATCCTGCGCCATGCACACGCTGAACAGTTTCATGGGCAATGGAACTGAAGAGGCCCGCCAAAGGCAAGTGTTGAATCATTTTTGTGGGCCCTGGAGGAGCAGGAGTGGTCCTCTGGGGCCCGCAAAAATAATTTGGACCGCTTCCCCAGGTCCTCTGGCACCCCAACGCTCTGCGATCGCCACTCCTTCCCCCTTGCTAGCAGCTGCCCTGCCCCGACCTTGAGGCGCAATCTGGTGAGCTGCATCACGCGCCTGTTTGGCGTCCTGCAACTCGCCTGACAAATTTAAATGAGGCTGGTGCCTCGAAATCAAGGGGGCCTCTTCGCCGCCAGAACGGGTGGCCGACCTGCGCGTTCTGCTGGTCGGTCGGCCAAAGTTAAAATTGACTCTAGAGAGTTTATTTGGTATATGTCTCTCTTGGAGAAGTGGCAACACTGATTATAGTTTGATGAAGTACCTGAGAGAAATGAATTGTGCAGTTTATTCTCACAGAAATTAGCTGCCCAATGTTTTGAGGTAAATTTATGTCAAGACATGGCAAAACAGTTTAATAATCTCAGCAAAAAGTCCATTGATGTAAATTTATGACACCTCAGTGAGGTAACTCACTCCAATGAGAAAATTTCTCCCTAAATGTGCTGTCGACTAGCTGTTGAACATTAACTTGATGGATTAGTTAGGGAGAAATTTCTTCTTGGAAAGGTTACCAATGGTTACTTATCTTCATTACGAGACTAATTCAGAAATGTTCAAGTGATTGTACATGGTCTATTGGAAAGAGTGGGCTTGATGGGTCCAATAAACTTTTCTTGGTCTATATTTTCTTATGTATGTCCAGGGCCATTTGTTTTTGCAACAACATCAAACTCGGAAATGAAGAGGTAAATTGGGTCAGATGTAGTTCCGTTGTCCTGACTGAGCAAATTTCTTTTAATCTCTCATTGTGCTTGAAGCTTGTCAAGGTTGTACTTATGTCCACTAATCCTGCAATCTTGGTTTAAGTTAAACAACTTGCTTACATCTCCATTTTCAAAGCCATTTAGCCTTTCATGTCAATCTTCTTTTCCTTAAGGAAAACAAATCTAATTCTGTCAGCCTATCCTCATATCCTAGTATTCTTGTGTACAGGAAGAAATAGTTTTTATTCTTTTCATGTACCAATCTCAATGTTAGGTAAAGAGGAAATTCATTAGTTACAGCCCTGATGGCCCCAAACCAATGAGTTTTTCCTGTATCTAACAGTGTCACTTGATGAATGTTGTTAAAGTTATAGAAACTATTTATTGAAGTATTGAGTGCTGTAGCAGGTTAACACACTCTTTTCACCTCAGGATGTTGGATTTGAATTCAGCCACACTGATGAGATGAAAGCTAGTTCTACTTGCTGGCGATAAGAATCCAACATGAAATTAGTTTGAGCTGTCTTGATCCGCTCCCTAGTGGATGCAGGGACAAAGGTGCTCCTAATTTGACAATTTCACTCACAGAAGCAGAGGATGGCTCATGTGACTAAAAGTGCTCTAGGCTGCAGTTGTAGTGTAAGGTACAAAAATAATCAAAAAGGCTATTGGAATGTGAGCCTATATATCTAGAGGGATGGAATATAAAGGGGAGGAAGTTCTTCTACAGCTATTCAAAGTCCTGGCTAGACCATATCTGGGGTAATGTGTACAGTTTTGGGCACCGCACCTTAGAAAGGATTTATTGGCCTTGGAAAGAGTGCAGAGCAGATTCACCAGAATGTTACCAGGGCTCCAAGGGCTAAATTATGAGAAGAGATTACATAAACTAGGCTTGTATTCCCTAGAATATAGAAGGTTAAGGGGTGATTTGGTTGAGGTCTTTAGGATTTTGAAAGGAATTGATAGGGTAGCTAGAGAGAAACTTTTTCCGCTGGTGGGGGAGTCTAGGACTAGGGGACATAACCTTAAAATCAGAGACAGGCCATTCAGGTGAGAAGTTGGGAAACACTTCTTCACACAAAGGGCGGTAGAAATGTGGAACTATCTCCCACAAAAATCAGTAGATGCTAGCTCAATTAATCATTTTAAATCTGCGATTGATAGATTTTAGCTAGCCAAGGGTGTTAAGGGATATGGAGCCAAGGCAGGTAAATGGAGTTAGAATACAGATATGCCATGATCTCATTGAATGGCGGGACAGACTCGAGGGGCTGAATGGATTACAACTGTCCCTAGGTTCCTATTATGTTTGACCTGGGAGCGCTTAATGCTAACACCAAGTGCCCAAAATGGGAAAGTCTACCATTTTGCAGTGTTAACCTTCTTTGCCATGCTGCCAAAAAGATATTGTTAAAGAAATGAAACCTACTTCTTACTACATTATGAGTTCACTGAGAACAAATCAGTAACAATGGTCAGGCATAGTATAATCTTCCTGACAAAGATTGCTGCATAAATAAACTTTTAGACATATACGAGTCACATTAACAAGTCCCATAGCAATTTTTCCCAATTTAATTTCATTCTGTTTTCCCACATGACCATCCATCTTCATTTCGACTCCTTCAGCCTGAAGGGCAAAGTAGCCCAGGCCCTGGACTTCTATTTAACTATTATCAATGCTGCTCAATGACTGACCAGCAGAAAATGTCCTTTGATTATGTCAAGATGGTTAATGACACTTTTTTTTATTCTCACTCCCTTCCTCTCATACACAAACAAGATTCATATCTGTCCACAGCAGGCGTAGAATGTCATGCTATATTTAAATGTTAGGCATCCATGAAACCGAATGATGAAAACTCTTGATTGCGAATGAATGGACTTAATGCCAGAAGTAGAGTGCCATTTGGATCTTTTGCAATATGCAGTCATGCATTCAATGATCAAGAATGAATGCTGAGAATATTACTCCAATACGTGATGTGACTGAATCTTCCTGACAATCACTCCTCTTGGTAAAGCACATATAAAGTATCGCACATTGGTTGGAAAGTCTTTCTTAAGTAGGACAATGCATATAACCTGGTGAGAGTATACAACTCAACCACATCAGCCATATTCACCACTCTGCAGACAATCTGAATCATATAAGAAATTAAGAGTCTATTAAAGTAGATCCATTGGGGAGTTTGGAGATATCCTCACTTAACACAGAACCTTATTATTCAACCCTATTCATCTTGCCGCTGCTTCCACTGTGATTTATAACAGTATTACTCAACTGGAATGCTATGGATGTCTTTTAATACTGCGGATGCTTTCACATTGCAGAGGACCACCCTAAAGACAGTGCAAGACTTAAAATAACCACGCAAGTTACCAAAAAGGGTATCAAACAGCTCAGAATATTTTTGGCAGTTGACAAAAGACAATCAGCGGAACTGAAAGATGAAGAAAAAACTGCACTGGACAGCTCCAAAGGTTTAGTGAATGCAGTCCTTGGGTAAGTATTAGTAAGAGTCTTGAAGTTATTAGTTTGTATTGTTAGTGAGTGTCCTTTGTTTTTAAAATGACACATTGATTAGAATTAACTGACATTATGGTCAGGGCACTGGACCCCAAACCAGAAATCTCTGTTTTTCTGCAGCAATTTTCTGCTGATGTTGTTGGAAATAAGCTTTCAGATTTTAAATGAAAGTATTATTATAATTAATAAGATACAAATCAAAGTCAAAAACTGACACATTTCCCTTTTATTCAAGAGTAGTTTTTGCCATTCTGAGATTTTAAAAATGCCTCATGTTGCAAATGGATCAAATTTAATGATTTCTTCAACGTATTTTTAGTTTGAGGATATTCTATATTCCGTTCCTTTCTTTTCTCTCGTATTTTCTGCAACTTTCCAACTGGAGCTAGAGAATGATGAGATTTAAGGTTTTTTTCAAATCCAAGAGGGACTGAAGAGGTTAATTCAGCTTGTACTGCCTTCCTCCACATTACTTGCAACAGACACTGAAAATGAGAGTTCTGATTCTATGAGACAGTGGCTTTTGGTTTCGAACTAAATTCTTTGCTGAAACCTCTGTGTTTGTGTTCATTTGGTGAGGGTTTCTGGTACAGCTGAGTATGAAGTTTCTGGGTGGGATACACCACCGATTTGCAGAGGCTGTGCAGCTGCTTCTAAGTTTACCCACTGATTTATTCTCTGGAGGGTTCCTCTGGAATGCCTAATCCACTGCAGACCTTAGCACAGTCCCACAGGGACCCAGTTGCAGCTTGTTATCATATGTTCACTGTGCTAGAGGTGAGAGGGTCAGAATGGAAGGATTTAAGCCAATCATCATCTCTCTCTGTCAAGGAACGCTTTAGGGGGAAGGAATTATCCCATAGGGAGTTAAAGTAACAAACTCTTTTATATTAATTTTTTTTCTAACCTTATCTGTAAATCTCACAACACTTTCAAATATACAGTGAGTCTTTCTGTAAAAGACTGAGATATTTCATTCTCCAATATTTGCTTTGTAACAATAGTGTGCAGGGCTTTTTGTATGGAAAATGGAGTTAAGATTTCATTACTTTAAAAAGGGGAAAATATTATATGGTAGAATATAATAAATTATAAAAATATACTGTTCAAAGTTGTAACAAAGAAACATTTCATGAAAGATCAGCTATTTGCCAAGTTCACATTATGCCTTTATATCTTGCCACGATTAAAGAATAATCTGTTTTTACAGAGTTTGCAGATAAATTAATTCCATATTTTTATTAAATAGGAGAAGGAAAATGGCTATAGTTAAGTCTTTCGGCAAGCAATCAATATGGTCCTCACATACTTGAATGAAATCAGATTGTGGGGAATTCAACATTTATTTCCATTCTCACATTTTTGAATAAAATTGGGTTGTGGTGATTTTAACATTTATTTGCACCCTAGAAGAATTTATTCAGTCTCAAATGTATTCTTCATTAAAATGTCAATCCTTTATTATAAATGACTTTAGTCGCATTAGTTTTGAAGTTCCTACTGCGCAGTTATTGTGCTAATCGTGCTGTACTCCTGTTGCAGTAGGGTGGGGGTTATAACGTAGATGTTATCCTTAGGAAACATAATCAGTTTCTACCCTGCAATGTATTACATATCATAAGGAATCATCAGAAATATACACAGGGCACTCAATGTGTGGTGTTATGTATGTTTCCCTGATGAGTGGGGATCAAAGTCATATTCAGCAGCAATGAATTGTGTATTTGATTTAGAGCATGTATTTTGTATTCTAGCAATAAAAGTGCTATACAGACTAGAAGGCCCCATGTTCAACTCCCTCAGCTCGGTTAGAATTAGCTGATCTCAAGTAGGTCAACAGTTGTGACGCTACAATTAGTCTTAGTGTCTCTGGGCTAGGGAATGGAAAAATCACCCAAGGTTCCATTCCCCATCCAGTGACCCCTGCTGGAAAGCGTGCATGTATGGCCACTGGGTGAGCTCAGGACTGGGTGAGTAGAATAGCCTGTGGCACTTCCTGTCTAGGCTCCCAGCATAAGAATAGGCACTTGGCAAGGCACAGGAGGTCTTCTGATGTTCATGAGCCCTGAACCTCAGCAGCAAACAGAGCCTATCAGGAAAGGAAGGAAGAACATTACTCAGAGAGTGGTGAGAATGTGGAATTCGCTACCACATGGAGCGGTTGAGGCGATTACAATTGAAGCATTTAGGGGGAAGCTAGATAAGTACATGAGGAAGAAAGGAATAGAATGATATGTTGATAGGGTGAGATGAAGTAAGGTGGAAGGAGGCTTGTGTGGAGCATAAACACTGGCATAGACTTGTTGGGCCAAATGGCCTGTTTCCATGCTGCAAATTTCGATGTAAAAAATTGGGGGAGAAATCTATTTTATTGATTGAAGTTTGGCTGGAACTTTTGTAAGTACAGAGAGCAACCTTAATGTAAGTCTATAATGTGACCTGGCTTTCTCATCTTAATAGAGGTATTTGACTGCCATTGGGGAAAGTCTTCTAAGCAATGATTGAAGTCAATTATTTAGACTGCTATATCCACAAAGAGCAAGTATATTAACAGTTGGTCATGAAAGTAGTTAAAATGTTTATGTGTGTTGGGACATTGCAGAGGAAACATTGTTCTACTAATAGCCTATATTACATCTAGATTAGGAATGTTTGATGCTGACACTGTGTGCACAAAGTGTTCCATTTCCTAACAGTGACTTCTCTCATGTTCAACAGCACAAAAATGATTTAAAAATAAATGAATGAGTAAGTAAGTAACTGGCCCATAAGTTCATGCAATCAAAACAAAATGATTTAGACAATTACAACTGAGTACTGCCACACTTATTATGAAGACCTGCCCTTACAGTCCAATAACTTGGCACAAAAGAATTTCAAAAGACAAGGATTGCCTGGACAAATAGAATATTGTCACACATAGTCATATTGTGCAGCATCTTACAAGTGAATCTGTTAAGTTGTTGATATGTTGAAGGTTCCTGTTCTCCAGTTGCTGTTGGGAAATGGCAGCAGAAGCACAGTGAATTCCAAGGTGAGCCCTCCAATGGGAGCATAAGCATATATCCACCAGTGCTGTACCTAAACTGATGGATTTTCATTCCATGAAGTCATACAGATACTCTTCATTATGCTTTAAATTGCTCTGTGATCTTTTGTATAAACAGTTTATTTATGGACTGCAAGAGCCCAAACCTTTTCAGCCGCGCCTCAGTGGTAGCACTCTCGACTCTGAGTCAGAAGGTTGTGGGTTCAAGTCCCACTCCAGAGACTTGAGCACATATTCTAAGCTGACACTTCAGTGCAGTACTGAGGGAGTGCTGCACCATCGGATGTGCTGTCTTTCAGATGAGACGTAAAACCAAGGCCGTGTCTGTCCTCTCAGGTGGATGTAAAAGATGCCATGGCATTATTCAAAGAAGAGCAAGGGAGTTCTCCCTGGTGTCCTGGCCTATATTTATCCCTCAACCAACACCTAAAACAGATGATGTGGGCATTTATTTCATTGCTGCTTGTGGGATCTTGCTGTGCCCAAATTGGCAGCTGCTTTTCCTACATTACAACAGTGACTACACTTCAAAAGTACTTCATTGGTTGTAAAGCACTTTGGGATGTCCTGAGGTCATACGGGGTGCTATATAAATACAAGTCTTTCTTTCTTTTGTTTCTTTTCAGTTCATTATTTACATTTTGGGAGGGGCGGAGTTATTTGTGGTTAACAATTTATTCAATAGAAATTATTTAATAGCATGAAATAACATTTTGATATTGCAAACTGATTTTGGCCATGTGAGCGACATAGCTATTTGCAATGCATGATACATTTTTTGCCACATTGTGACTAAATATTCATATCTCAACATCCCAATGTGCACACTTATCAATCTGAGGGTTGCCTAGCAGCGAAACTGAGCTGTACGCCGTTGAATAATATGTTCCATACAAACATATTAGTAATGAATGAATCTTTGCTGCCTGCTGCTTTCCTTTCTAGCAGAAAGTATTCTGATAACAATTTGTATAAAATGATATAGTTCCATTTTCTAAGTCTTTCCCCATTCAGGAAACGAGCCTGCATCCAATGCATTTGCTAGCTCTTGGCACAGACCTCCTGGATAGGTATGAAATAAAGCTACTAATGACCCAGCAGTTCTAGCAATAAAGCAGTAAACACCCATTCTGAGCATCCAAGTTTGAATTCCAATATTATTTGTCATTTGGTCTCAATTCTGAGCAATGGCTGACTATGTAGCTCCTGGCCAGAGTCTTAAATGGAGTTTTTCATATCAACAGAGTGTCCCATCTCCAAGGGAGAAGAGAGCTAGGCAGACCGGTTTCACAGAAAATAAACTTCTTCTTCATAAATCATGAAGCATCAATGAGGGTGACCGTTAAAGTTCCTGTGTTTAAATGTAATAAGACTGGGACAGGCTGGTCGCTGATATAATAGAGCATTGTATTCTCAACCAAAAAGTTCGAATCCCACTCTTCACTGATATTTTCACACAAGCTTCCCTGTGAATGGACACTTTTGCCAGATTTCACTGACTCATCTAACCGAGAAAGGGATGTTGGGGTGTATTGAAGTCATTTTTCACTAACCAAGGACCGTCTTGCTTGTTCAAGTGGATATAAAAGATCCTATGTCACTATTCGAAGAAGAGCAAGAAGTTCTCCTCCTGTCCTGGCCAACATCCCTCTCTTAACCAACTGCATCAAAACAGGTTAACTGATCATTTATCACATTTGCTATTGTGGGATCTTGTTGTTTTCTGATCATTATCTCAATGTATTTCATATGTTGTTATGTACTGCAGTATTTGATAGTTATAATTGAAATGCATTTATTCTGGTTAAGTTAAAATTAAAACATTAAATTAAAACAGCACAGGAATATACCAAATGGAAATTCCAGCTCCTAGAATGGCTGTGTTACTTATGTAAATACAGTGACAAGTTGGAACCATAGAAGCTTATAGTACAGAAGGAGGATTTTCCATCCACTGTGTCTGTGTCAGCTCTTAGCTAGATGTATTGAAATATCTATTTAAAATCATACTTTCGACAGATTGTTTTGCAATCCTCAAAGGGAGGAATGTTGGCACCAGGGAACGAAACGTGCTTACAGTTTGGGACCTAGGAGTGCAATTGTTCTTCAGCAACAGCACAAAACCAGCGATAGTAAACAGTAGCCAGTTTTACACTGCGTCTAATTTTCTTTTCTATTGAAGTCAAATGTAATACATTAGATATAGCACAAGCTAGCTGTAGAGTGAAGCATCCCTTACTCTGCAACAACAGCTTGCCTTTATATAATGCCTTTAACGTAGAAAAACATCCCAAGGTGCTTCGCAAAGGTGTAATCAACAAAAGTGGATGCAGAGCTAAAGAAGGAGAGCTTAGGAGAGGTGACCCTATGGACATATGAAAATTATTGACAGGAAACGACCAGCTGGGCAATCAAATCTGACTGACCAAAAGTTTGGTCAACATGGTGGGAAAAGGAAGGTCTTAAAAGAGGAGAGGGCATGGAAACGGATGGGTTTAGGGAGGGATTTCCAGAGTATGGGACCTAAGCGGCTAAAACCACAGTTGTCAATGGTGGGACAAAGGGAGGGGTTATACACAAGAGACCAAAGTTAGAGGAATGAAGAGTTAGGGGCAGGGTGGGAGGGAGGCAGTTGGTTTGTAGGGCTGGATGAGGTTACAAAGGTAAAGAGGGATGAGGACATGAAAGGATTTAAACATTGGGAGGAGAGTTTTAAATTTGAGATGTTGGGGGACTGGGAGCCAACACAGTTCAGCGAGGACAGGGGACTTGGTGTAGGATAAGATAGGATATAGGCAGCAGAGTTTTGGATGGGCTAATGTTTATGGAGGATGGGAGGTAGGCCATTTGAACATTGGAACAATTGAGTCTGAAGGTGACAAAGATATGGATGAGGGTTTCAGTAGTAGGTGAGCTGAGGCAGGTGTTGTTCTGGAGGTGGAAGTAAATGGTCTTTGTGATGGAGAGGATATGGGGTTGGAAGATCAGCTCGGGGTTCAACAGGATGCCGAGACTGTGTACAGTCTGATTTAGCCTGAGACAGTGGCTAGGCAGGGGATGGAGTTGATGGCAAAGGTACAAAGTTTGTGGTGGGGACCGGAGATGATGGCTTCAGTTTCCCCAATGTTTAGCTGGAATAAATTGCGGCTAATCTGAGACTGGATGCTAGAGAAGCAGTTTGACTACACAGGGGCAGTGGAACGGCAAAGAGAGCTGGCGAAGAGGCAGAGCTGAGTGTCATCAGCGTACATGTAGAAGCTAATCTCATGTCTACGGATTGAGGAAGAGGACGGGGTCAAGATAGGCCTTTCTCCTATCTGTGAGCAGTTCTGGGCACCGAACCTTCGGAAGGACATATTGGCCTTGGAGGGAATGCAGCGTAGGTTGACTAGAATGATACCCGGACTTCAAGGGTTAAGTTACGAGGAGAGATTTCGAAGGTTAAGGGGTGATCTGATCGAAGTTTATAAGATATTAAGGGGAACGGATAGGATGGATAGAGAGAAACTATTTCCGCTGGTTGGGGATTTTAGGAGTAGGGGGCACAGTCTAAAAATTAGAGCCAGACCTTTCAGGAGTGAGATTAGAAAACATTTCTACACACAAAGGGTTGTAGAAGTTTGGAACTCTCTTCCGCAAATGGCAATTGATACTAGCTCAATTGCTAAATTTAAATGTGAGATAGATAGCTTTTTGGCATCCAAAGGTATTAAGGGATATGGGCCAAAGGCAGGTATATGGAGTTAGATCACAGATCAGCCATGATCTTATCAAATGGCGGAGCAGGCACGAGGGGCTGAATGGCCTACTCCTGTTCCTATGTTCCTATGTTCCTAACCTCTGCAGAACACCTCCTGCTGCACAAGTGAGAATTTTAACATTTTCACACTAAACATGTTAGGTGCAACCTCATAAAAATATGTTCCCATGGCACAGCCTCCCCAGCTGGAAGTGAATATTGAGAAATCAAGTGCATACACCCTATGGTTTTTCATCCTTTCGTTTAGAGGGGAGTGCGATTTCATAATACTCCCTCCTCTGATTGAGATGACCATTTTAGAGTTGAATTAGGGCAAGTTTTGACCTCCAAGAGCATATGACCCTAGAAATTGGGCTGAATCCAGAGGGTTTGCTTAGGACTCTTAGAACTGGCTGTGGAAGCAGAATTTCAGCCTATCAGTATGGACAAGATTTGAATCCAGGTTCCAGAGATGAACGATTAGCAACCGAGTCCAATGCACCACCTATCCCCCTCCCCCCAATTGAAATGTAGAATTTTTAGATTAGGATGGAGTCATACTTTAAGCACACTTAACATCTTGATGCCAGGTTAGCCACCGGTTGTAAGCATAGCTACAAAAGTTATGACATACATAATAAAATTTATTAAATTGTGGTTATTCACATCTCTTCATCTGTGTTAATTATCCTTCCATGAAGTATAACTCAGACAAGAAAGTGACTGCAAAACAGTGAGGGGTTGAAATGATGCCACAAACCACAAAAATAAAGCTTCAGCAGTTCTCACCAGGCACCTAGATTAGATTACTGCCTTGAAATTACTGCAGGGTATTATTTTTAATAACATAAATACTGTTAATTTGATAGATTGCTGTTATTGAGTTGTGCTGACAGTGGCTATTAGTACATTCTGTGTCCTTGATGTGTGATGAGCTTCACACTAGAGGATTAACGACTGCTGGTTTATTGTATACGTTACAAATCTCCTGGGGGAATCCTGGATTACCTTGCCAGTTCCCAACTCCCAATGTTGCAAGCAGACCTCCTGATCGTATGACTTTGCACAGTGCAGTTGGAAGGTTTGCTGGCAACATCAGGAGTCAGCACCGGCCGCAGATACATTGGAATTCTCCTGGATGGACTTGCAAGGCTTATTCCAATGGTTTTGTGTTGATATTTCAGCGTAACTGAGATGGGCGGGAGCAGGATGTGGCTCGGGGATGCGCTCCCCACCCATTTTCTCCATGAGTCTGATTTCCCGTAGGCAGAACCTGGTGGCATACTTCCTGTTATTTGCATTATAGGGACATTGGATACCAAGGACCCATGTTGGTCCAGCTTTACTATGGCAATGAGCAGGGGGGGCTATTTGGTCTTTTATTGGGCAGAAAGCCCCCACCCCCCCATTCCAGTCAGAGCCTCCATTCCAGGCCAGAGAACCCACCTACAATATTATTATGACCCTCAGGCTGGAAGATCGGCAGGGTCAGGGGTGCATCTTTGTGACGGGTGGATATCTCGCCATACCACACCGGCCTCCCAAATCTGAGAAAGTGGAAAATCTAGGCCACGATTGCTGGGAAATTTTGTGGCCAGGATAATTTTGTCACCAGCAAATACCGAGAAGAAACACACCACCTGATTTATTTAAAGAGTGCATCCGCACTATAACTGTTACGTTGGTGGGAAATAGATCCGCTTTGCACTAATGCTGCAGTTATAGTGTAATTGCAGCCTGAATCTGAGGGCCCAAGAATCTGTTGTAAAAAAATTAAACCCCAAGGCTGATTACAATTATACAGTGAAATGTTGGTTTAGACTTTAATTAATGGCCTAATATGCTACATAATTTAAAGAGCTATAATCTTTAAAGAAGGATTAAGGGGACTATGTCACCAATAGTCACTTAACCAAGGGGTAAAGGGGCATCTATAGGTGAGCAAGGCCTGTGAAATTGTCTGTTATAAGAGGAGGGCAAAAGTAAATGATAATTTTTAATGGATGGGTGAAGGAGATTGATAAAGATAAAATAACATAGCCTGGGACAAAGGCCTTCATGAAGAATTACTCTCAGAGAGCTGAAAAGGTCAAAGATAGGAAGAGAGATAACAGAAGGGTGCATTAGTTCTGATAAAAATCGTCAAGCACACTGCAAGGTGGTAAAGCCTTAAGGTGCAGAGTGCTGCTGATGGGGCCAGGGTGCCAAAGGTCACTTGTCAGTTCAAATGCTTCAGGTGTTACCTGACAAAGATTTATTTGTCTAATTAAAGGTGGCAATCACTGAAAGTACAAGAAGGAATTGCAATCATGTCACTTAAGCATCAATCTTGCAGGGATGACAGGAGACCTGGTTTAATGTAGTAATATCAATGCTTTCTGGCCATTTGATGGCCCTGATCATAGATGTTAAATTAAACATTGCATACGAAGATGCTGGCTAATATCCCTCTCTTTAGCCGAGGGTTTCTGGGGCCAGTTGCAATGCCTGTAAGGATGGCTCAGCTCAGCTCACTCACCACAGATGGGACTGAAACCAGACCCTTCATGGTCTGTATGGCTCAGTTCTACACTATGGCAGTGCATCACCATTTAAAAAAAAATGTTGTTTCTTAAAAGAATCAAATTCATTCGGCTTGCTCATGTGAGCCCGACAAACCTTCTGTTTGTTCCGTGAAGTGAGCTCCAGCTACCAGGAGAATCCCTTGGGTCAAGGTTCATTCGCTGCAGTACTGCTGTTAGTGTGCTCAGCCTCATGCTGACCATGAGCTGTTCTGTTTTGATCAGTCACCATTGGATTTTTATCTAAACCTATCAAAAAAAAATGATTAGGAGAAAATTTAAGAGTAGATTTTTGTCTTTAATGCCAGGAGCTAAATCATCAGCTCGGTGAGGTAACACAGAGAGGAAGATTGAGTGGGCTCTTGGGCTTGTGATTAGCCCTGCCTGATATTCCTCTCCGGCCTGTATCCGGATGATGCTTTATGCCTAGGTGCTAAAAACAAAAATCTACACTGTCCAATGCCTCTATGGCCCAGTGAGTAAATTCATTGCCAGGTGTGGCACTGAACTACACCAGAAAAGACCAAAGATCAAAAACTACTCAAAAAAGACCATCCTAGTATTCTCCCTATCTATGCTGAACTGGCTGATCTCATCCAGTGTAGCTGTTTAGGATGCTAAAGTTGATCCCAGTGACTCTAGGTCAGAGAGGGGAGAAGTCAGCCAGAATTTCCACTCCCGATCACTGTTCAGTAACCTAGGCTGGAAAGGGTGGATAGAATCATTGAATCATTGAATGGTTAAAGCACAGAAGGAGGCTATTCGGCCCATCAAGCCCATGCCGGCTCTTTGTAAGAGCAGTCCAGTTAGTCCCATTCTCCCGCTCTTTCCCTGTAGCTCTGTAAATTTATTCCCTTCAAATATTCATCCAATTCCTTTTTCAAAGCCATGATTGAATCTGTTTCCACCACCCTTTCAGGCAGGATGTGTGGTCGCTGGGTGAGTACAAGAATGGGTTCGGCGGTGATGCCCCTGTTTCTAACCCCCCCCCTCGCCCTCACCTGATGGACTGGTCTGCCGACGCTTGTTTACACTCACACACGAAGAATGACTGTTTGGGTAAGGTATTAAAGGGGAGCAGACACCCATGGAACTGTACTCCAGCACCTGTAAGGACCTTCAGAAGAAAAGTGGAGGGAAGGGGAGGAAAAACAAAAGATAAAATGTCAAAAGTCAATAAAAGAGAGAAAAACAATTTTATATTTTCTAGAAACTCATTGGATGAAACAGCACCCAAGAACAGGGCATTCAGTGCTAATCCTGTACTTCAACTAATTACAAAAGCAGTAGCTGCCGTCTTCCATTGATATTCCTTGTTATTTTACCTATCACTGCCTCAGACAGTGGTTAGAAATGGTAATCCATTTGTCCAGTCTAGGTTTTCAGCAGATGACCCTAAAAACAACAACAAATAGCTACTGGTATTTGATACAGATGGCACAGAGTCATAAAACAGTCAGAGCTAGCACGATGCTAGACAGTGCTACAGTACCACATGTGAGCTGTAATAGTCTTATCTACTGTGATAATAAACTCGCTCAGCAAGAGAGAAATGTCAACATAGATTCATATAATCCAAGCACAGAGCAGACAATTTAGACTAGATTTAAATTATAAAAATACTTAACAGTATTTGTATAAATAAATATATCATGTTGCAGGGATGTTTCACTCATCAAAATTTACATTTTAGTTACAATACCTTTGCCCAACTATTCTGTATATCTTGTTAAATATACAGGTCTGAAGTGGATGTTTATTATTTTCAGGATTAGCCCTGGGCCTAATACAGATAATGAAAAAACACACCGTCTACAGTTTAGTCTATGGTCAGTCTAGTTATGGAACAACCATTCATATAGTCTGATCAATATACTGATATAATTGTAAAACGTATGGGCCAGTGTGGCCCCGCTCTTGAAGCTAAACACCTATATTTATTGGAGTGCATTTACGTGTGTTTGCGTGCGTGTGCGTGCATGCATGTGTAGCTGTGTGTATGTATGTGTGTGTGTGCCACTGCATATGTGTGCGTGCATGTGTAGCTGTGTATGTATGGGTATAAGTGTGTGCAAGTGTATGTGTATGTGCATGCGTGTGTATGTATGTGTGTGCATGCGTGCGTGTAGCTGTGTGGTTACCCCCTTCCCTGCTCAAGCTTTGCCACACATCGCTGGTAACCATGAGGTCAGACTGTCCCCTATTGCTGAGCTGCTCTGAACCGGCAGCAGTAGGTACACAGGAGCAGCCCGAGGAAGACTTTCCCCTCCATTTTCCCTTCCTTCCTGCGGAGGAGTCTCTGCTTCTTCACACTGCCACAGCTGAGGTCAAGAATTCGGGATGGTGGATTGTGAGTCGTAACCCACATCCCACCACTCCATGATGCAATGCGTTGGAGCTGTTACACCCTGAAGGACCACACTGCTACTGCAGCTGGTATTCTCCATTGCAGCTGTGAGCCGTTCCTTTAAATAACATTTTTTACTGTCAGCATAACAGACGAAAACAGGAATATTGCCAGTCGATAAAGGCGGGATGAGCAGCCTTACAATGAAGAATGGCTTGATGATGATTTTTTTGAATAATTTCACTCTCCAAATGGCACATAAACTATGGATCAGACCATAGCAACAACTGAAGGAAGATTTATAAAAATGTTTTAACTTGCCAGAGCTGTGATAGCGACTATTTTAGCTTTAGTGCCACTTGGGTGGGTGCCATGAAGAAAAAAAACACTTTATCTGGTTAGCACTAAGTAAAATCATTGCAAAAATCATCATTGTATGTAGTACCTCCATTAGAATCTAGGCCACAGTGTTTAAAAGTCCATCAACTGTGCAACGATAATGGACTACTTTTTTCCATACATGTCCTAATGATTATCTGACATGAGCAAGTGATCAAACACACCAATATTACAACACTGCCATCTAGCAAAATACCCTTGGTAGTCGTTATGTTCCTGTCTATTCAGATCCTTCCAACTAAGTGCCTTCATCCCTGGAATTTTCTACAACCCTGCCAACCAGTCTTGTAAGGTGCTGTGTGGAGTTGGTTAAAGCTTCAACAAATTAAAAATAACATGTTGCTAAATGAAGCACTGAAAGCAAACAATTCCAGTGCCGAGCAACCTGGGAATATGGCATATGAATTAGATCCCAATTGAGGTTGTGTCTGTCAGCCATTAATCACACGAGGCTGTCAGAACAGGCAGTCTTGGCATGCATTGGCAAGTCAATTTGACTAGCTGTATGAGTGCCCAAGAAAAACTGCTCACGAGGTAGAGCATCTGAATCTGGCAAGATTTCAATCTTCAAAAGAAAATGGAGCCAGAAATGTTTTTAAGTTAAGACATCCGGACAAATTTAGGATTGTCAAACTCAAGGTTATCCCAGTCAATTGGACAATTGAGAGGAATATTTCCTCTTGAAAGCTCTTTGCTGTGCTCATGGTGATGTCATATTGCACTAAGAACCCTTAATAGTTTGGAAACTTGAGCTCACACCTTGTTTCTTTTCCAGATGTAATCAGAGACTGGTGATTACATTACTTGCACAACATCAGCAGTGTAAGTGACATTCTGTCACTTTAAGAGCAAGGGTTGACAGATTTTTTTTAGTTTTGTTGTAGCATAACTGTCACCTATACTTAAACTATCTGGATGTCAACTATGACTGAAAATTCAACTAGTCAGTACTTCAACTCAAGATGCTGATCCAGTTCGAACAGGCTGTCCAAGGTACAGTATTAATAAATGTATTAACGCCTGCAGTTAAACAATAGACAAAAGATTTTCATATGCAAGTATTAACATGATTCTTCCTATTATCACAGAGTGATTTCAACCCATTTACCTATTGTTGGTGGTTGGGGGATGGAGCAATTACAAGAATTACTTAGAATTACATAGAATGTATAGCACAGAAACAGGCCATTCGGCCCAACAGGTCCATGCCAGTATTTATGCTCCACACGAGCCTCCTTTCATCTAACTGCATTAACATATCCTTCTATTCTTTTCTCCCTCATGTATTTATCTAGCTTTCCCTTAAATGCATTTATGCTAGTCGTCTCAACTGCTTCTTGTGGTATTGAGTTCCACATTCTAACCACTCTATGGGTAAAGAAGTTACTCCTGAATTCCCTATTGGATTTATTAGTGACTGTCTTATCTTTATGGCCCTTAGTTCTGGTCTCCCCAGCAAATGGAAACACCTCCTCTACGTTTACCCTATCAAACTCCTTCATAATCAGAAAGACCTCTATCAGGTCACCTCTCAGGCTTCTCTTTTCTAGAGAAAAGAGCCCCAGCCTGGTCAATCTGTCCTGATAGGTATAACCTCTCAGTTCTGGTATCATCCTAGTAAATCTTTTTTGCAGCTTCTCCAGTGCCTCTATATCCCTTTTATAATATGGAGACTAGAACTATTCACAATACTTCAAGTGTGGTCTAACCAAGGTTTTATACAAGTTTAACATAACTTCTCTGTTTTTCAATTCTATCCCTTTAGAAATGAACTCGAGTGCTTCATTTGCTTTTTTATGACCTTATTAATCTGCAAAGCTACATTTAATGATTTGTGTATCTGTACCCCCAGATCCCTTTGCTTCTCTACCCCATTCAGACACTTTTTTTCCAAGGAGTATGTGGCCTCCTTATTCTTCCTACCAAAATGTACCACCTCACACTTATCTATGTTGAAATTCATTTGCCAATTACACGCCCATTCTGCAAGTTTATTAACGTCTTCCTGCATTTTGTCACAGTCCTAGTCAGTACTAACTATACCCCCCAATTTGGTGTCGTCCACGAATTTTGAAATTGTACTTCCGATTCCAGTGTCCAAATCATTAAAGTAAATTGTGAACAACAGCAGCCCCAGCACCGATCCTTGTGGAACACCACTTCCCACCTTTTGCCAGTCTGAGTAACTGTCTTTAATCCCTACTCTCTGTTTTGTAGCCAACTTGCTATCCATTCTGCTACTTGTCCATTGACTCCACATGCTCTGACCTTAGTAATGAGTCTACTATGCGGTACCTTATCAAAGGCCTTTTGAAAATCCGAATATATTACATCCATTGCATTACCCTTGTCCACCCTTTGTTACTTCTTCAAAAAATTCAATAAGGTTGGTCAAGTATGGCTTTCCCTTTTGAAATCTGTGCTGACTATTCTTTATTATATTTTCAGTTTCGAGATATCTTTCTATTACATCTTTGAGTAAGGATTCCATTATCTTTCCTATCACTGGCATTAAGCTGATTGGTCTATAGTTCCCTGGACTTGTTCTATCTTCCTTTTTAAATATGGGAATCACATTAGCTGTCCGCCAGTTCTCTGGCATTATTCCCTTTTCTAATGAATTTTTATATATATGTAATAGTTCCTCTGCTATCTCTACCTTAATTTCATTTGATATGTGTGAATGGAATCCATCCAGACCAGGGGTTTTATCCTCTCTAAGTTTGATTAGTTTATCAATTATCTCCCCCCTTTCTATCTTAAATGTCCTTCTATCTTTTTTTATCTCTTCTAATGTCGTGCCCACCATATCAGTCTCCCTTGTAAAGTAATTATTTAATATTTCTGTCATTTCACTGTCATTACCTGTGAGTTTATCATGTTTATCCCTTAGTGGCCCTATCCCTATCTTGATTTTTCTTTTGTTATTTATGTGTCTGTAGAATACTTCACTATTTCTTTTTATATTCCTTGATAATTTAATTTTGTAGTTCTTCTTTGCCTTCCTAATTGTTTTTTTGACTTCTTTCCTAAACTTTTAGCATTCCCTTTTGTCATCCTCTCCTTCGTTGTCTATGTACTTAGTGTATGCCATTTTCTTTAGCTTCAATTTTGCTCTTATTTCTTTATTCATCCCCGGTGTGTCATTACTGGCTTGTTTGTTATTGCTTTTCAGTGGGATATATTTTTCATGGATTCTATTGAACACCGTTTTAAATGTTTCCCACTGCTGTCCTATTTCTTTGTTTGTCAGTAAATTTTTTCAGTTTATTTTTCTTACTTCCATTCTCATCCCCTTAAAATCAGCTTTTTTCCAACTTATTACATTGGTCTTTGTTTTACTTATGCCCTTCTCAATCTTTATCATAAACCATATTATGTTGTTATCCCTATTACCTAGATGTTCCCCTATGCTTACTTCTCTTATCTGGTCTGGTTCATTTTCCATTACTAGATCCAGCAACGCTTCCTCTCTTGTTGGCTTTTTACATCCTGAGTAAGAAAAGAGTCCTGCACATATTGTAAAAACTTCATTTCCTGTACCCCTTTACCTACTTCTTCTTGCCAGTTTATTTTGGGTAGTTAAAATTTCCCATGATTATTATTCTATGTCCTTTACTTATTTCACATATTGCTTACATATTTCTTCCTCCATCTCCTTTCTATTATTAGGTGGTCTATAGTATACCTCTGTCAGCATGATCAATCCCTTCTTATCTTTTATTTCAATCCATATGGATTCTGTTTCTATCCTTCTGTTAGATGTGTCCCTTTTTTTCTACTGCCATTATGTTATCTCTAAATAGTACAGCTACTCCACCTCCTCTTTTTCCTTCCCTAATTATTTTAAGTTAGATTTTTTTTGGGGGGACAGATTTTTTTTAAAGTGGGAGGGCGAACCCTTTAGTCCCCCTGAAGTTCGCACCTATGATTCCTATATTATTCCTATAGAGTTTCATTAAAACCAGAGGTCACGGTTCAGGATGTTGATTTTAAGATCAAACAACTGAAACTTTAACAAAAGGTTATAGGGCTTCTCCATAAATTAAGTCTCCTGTTCAGACCTGCACTAATCTGTTTCTGAAAAGTCTTTAGTTTGTCTGTTGACAGGAGAGAGACTCCTGAAATATTTCACCAGACAACTGAAACTTTCTTGCGGGATTTGTTTCTTCTGTTCCCTGTCCCCTCCCCCAGTCTCCAGGCGAGGAAGAATCCCACAGCAGAGGACATCTACAAAAAGCTCTGGAACAATAGGATCAATCTTTCCAACTGTTGTGTGGGCAGTCCTACTAGATTGTTTTTGAGTCATTTCCATATTGGCAGTACAATGATACTTACTGCTAAATGTTAAAATCGAATGCTTCCTGTCTCAGAGACAGTCCAAGAACTCTTTTACACTTCTGTTCCGTGTACTGTGTAGCAGAGATCATGGGCTGTTACCAATTTACCAGTCGGATTCAGAATGGCAAATTCAACACCATATGCCAGTAGAGGCAACCATTTTCCTTTGCCACTGATACATATTATTTCCAGAGATACAGTGATGTCTGAGGAGACACTTGGGTTGCCAACCCTCCAGGATTGCCCTGGAATCTCCAGAAATTGAAGACTAATCCCCAGGACACTGCCGCGAGGAACCCAGGAGAAAAATCATAGGAGCAATAAAAAATTGTGTTTTTAAAAAATGTTCTTTTAACACTTTTGTTTACTTCTTATAAAAATATTGGACATGGGAAAAAAGGCTGTTTGACTGACAGTCAAGAATCATCCAATTGGATAGTGAAGTGTCTATTCACTTTCCGATTGCCGTCAGAAGGTGGTGCTCCATGAGGATGGACATGTTGGGCAGCCATTGGTGGGAGTGTGGGGGCGAGGCAGTTGGAGGCAGGAGGTCATGTGATGAAACCTCCAGAAATATGTCCAACCAGAGTTGGCAACCCTTGGAGACACATACACAGAGTCATTTATACTGCAGGGATGTCGCTGTACTCTAGAGATAGTGTGAACTCCCACATGCATAGTGTATGCATGAAGGAAGCTGTCTGCACTGTCTACAAATCAGAGCAGAGAGCAGGATTGAGCTGTTGGTGCTGCTGGTAACAAAGATGGTACTTATAAATCTAGTCTCACAGATCTTTATGGCAGTTGTTCAAATCCACGTCCTTTGTAAATCAAGTGTACAATACATCCTTTGGTAAACATAGACTAGTGTTACTTTTTGCTACTGTATAAGCACTTGAAGTGGTTCAAGGTCAGTTTTGTGAATACTTTCTTGCCTAATTCTTTGGCAATCTACCATTGTCTTTCTCAAAGTTCCACTGCACTGTTTAGTACCTTGTCTGTTAAAACAATAAATGCAAATTTTGAAAAACTCTATGTAGTGATTTGAAGAATTTGGTTTTTGACTAACGGGCTAGTCAAACAGGGAACAGATTTACCAGAATAACATATTAGTCATTGTCTTTAAAAAATAAAGCATATTTTCTACTTGTTGTATTATTTCTCTATGATGGAGGGTTGCAAAAATAAATGATACCAATACATAACAAGGCAATATGGTTTGTTTATGCCATGGGGACAGGAGCAGAAAATAGTACAAAGCAAATTAAAAATACCACATGGAATAACATAGGAAGCAGGGTGTACCTGTGCTGCACTATCACACATTGCAAAGCATCAGTATAAACATCCAAATATATTGAACATGATATAGCTCATGTTGACTTGAAGAACCCAGCAGGTTATATTAAACGAAACCCAGCCAACTCCAAACTACGCAGACCTCAGTGGTGATCACCTCTACTACAGCATTAATGTGTAGTGGTGCATTGGGGAGAGGGGGATTTTAACCACCCCACACTGCAAGAACGCAATGGAGGGCTCTTTAAAATGGAACATTCAGCCTTCCCGTCTAATTTCCTGCTGGAATCCCACTGGCAGCCATTTTAACTGCTCACTGCAGTTAGGTGGTTGAAGTAGCCAGAAACCTCATAAATGTATGCAAATCAGGGTCCTGTTACATCAATAGGATCCTGACTGGATTTTAATTGGGCCTGGACAGGGAAACAGCCATGGCTTTCCCGCCAGGTGAAGGCAGGTCAGGAGCTGTCAGGGGAACGAATTGGCTCCTCCATGGTAAGTCAAAATCTTGCCTTTGTGGGGCCGGGAGGAGCAGGAGTGCTTCCAGGCCCCACAAGGAATGTCGCGGCCTCTCCTGCCATGGACTGCACCACCCCCACTTCCCTCCCACAGGATTGTGCGGAAACCGTCTCCCCGTGACTCCCCTGCTTGCCGGTGAGCCTTTCGTTGGTGCTGGCCACTGACCTCCAGACGCCCAAACCAGCCAGTTGGCTGCCACTTTCTGCCCGTTCCAGGTGGGAAACTGACCAACGGCATGCAGATAAGGCCAAGAAGTTAAAATGCCCAGGCCTCAAACTTAGGGCTGTGAGAGCGGCCTGCCTCTTTGACTAATGCCACGTGCTAATGTTGTATCTAATGTATTCCAATGTGTGGCAAAAGAGGGTATCTGTTACCTTAGTGCAGCTGACCTGAGTAACGTCTTCTATTGGTAGCCTCCAGTAGTGTGGGCATTGAGCACGATAGTAACTTTCACATTCACTGACAGTGTGATCCAGAAGTCACTGCTTAGCTTAGTGTCAGGTTCCAGGACTTGACACAGGTCAGAGATGACTTTGTCAAGGCACAACCTCTTTACATACTGTTCCTCACTGAAGTCCAGGCAAATGCCAATGGTACGTGAGGTATCAGGTGGTAGCAGTTCCTAAAAGTTCACCTTCTCTAGCTCCAACCCTGGTCTTATTGTTCCTGCTCCTTCTCCTCTAAAACAACTTCCATTGAGATGCTTTCTGCAACACCCAGGCTGCTGTGCTGACCAAAAGACTCCCCTTGACCTTATTCTTCAAGCTATTCTTGTTCTGCTCATCCTTCAAAATCTGCTACTCTCTCTGATGCTTTAACATGATGTGTGAAGCTTTTAGAATGCTAGAAATAGAGGTCAGAGGAAATCTTTCTGGTATGTTTATGATTTTGTTAACACACAGTGACCAGAGGAAATATTTCCCTCTGATCTGTGTGACACTATTTCAATACTAAGTAATGCATTTTCAAATTCAGCTATCGAGGAACCCTCCCCTCTTAAGTGTCAGTCATTATTGCAGGTATTAAACAACGAGGTTTAGAATCAAATATTATTTATGTCAATAAACCTCTGCCCATGTCAGTGTAATAAAAAACAAATCTTCTGTTGCATTATATAACCAACACCACCAAAATAGATTAACTGGTCATTTACCTCATTGCTGTTTGAGGGACCTTGCAGTGCCCAAACTGGCTGCCACATTTGCCAGCAAAATAACAGTGATTACACTTCAAAAGTAACTCATTGACTCCAAAGCACCGTGGGATGCCCTGAAGACGGGAAAGGCATGACATAAATGCAAGTCTTTCTTTCTTTCTATCTTATTGTTGCAAGTTTCTGTGTGGTATAGTCACTGGAAAATGATTGCAAGGCTGCATATTAAGAGGGCTCTGGAGAACTCCCTGCACTTTTTCGACATCCCGATCTCATTGTAGATCAGTAAAAGCCTTCAGATGTGTACAGCAGGCTCCTTCTCCTTTGGGATCCTTTCAGGCTGAAATACGTTCCACACTGTGAGATAAGTTGACCTCATCCTGAGTAACAGTGTGGATCATGAAAGGAAAAATGTGTAACTTTAGCACACTCACAGCTTCAAAAATTGGATGAGATCTAAAGACTGGGAACAACAGTGAATCATTGTTACTTGGACAGCCATCCAGCCAAGGCTGAACTGACTGTTTTAAAATCCAGAATTCTTGAGCTATCCGGTTAACATAAAATCCATTTCAACACTAATCACGGTGCAAAAAAAAATCAGAGTTAACATGTTGTTATTTCCCTTATGTTAGCCCCTTGAATTCACGTGGTCCTTTTCAATGAAGGTGGGATTGTTATCTCCAAGGATAGCGTCAATATTCTTCCTCAGTTGATCCCATCAGGAAGTGTGCTTCAGCAATGCAAGAGGGACGCCCCTCACTTCCACCTCAGCCCCTTTCCTCACCAGTCAATTTCCTCTAATATATTACTGTATTTGATTTATCTTAAAGAAGTCTGCCTCGAGGGGAAGCTATACTAAACAAGATTGGGATTCATCGTGAGGTCTATTTGTCAGGAGTCCAATATTCCTGCATCATGGTGACTGCAAAAATTCAACTTCAATTAGCACAGATCCTGGATAAAATCACTCACATTGCATGCACTGTGTACTGTGACTTTACCTTCAATGGGTAGCAAAAGAAACAGATTTATGACTTAGAACTATCAACCAGAGCAATTCTTCACGGACACATTTGGATTGTGGCTACACATAGCGACCAGAGCAATTCTTTCCCCACTGTGTCTTCTATGTGCAGCAAAACCATTTATGAGAACGCACATGAAGTTGACACTGAGCAGTACACAGGCTTTCCCAATCTGTAAATGTACATATGCGTCCTCCCTGGACGCACAGCATCTGTAGCTCATCAAAGAATTTACAAGCACTACAGATGTCACTGCAAACATCTGCTCGGTGCAGTGAAATATCACTGGGAAAAGCTGATGCGAACTGTTTACTTGCAACTCAAATGCACGCAGTCGAGTTCTGTTGATGTGAGAGACATATCAAAGGATCATTCGGATGTGAAAGCAGAACAATTTTTAGATGTCACAATGTGTTATTTTTAAAGTAATTTTGTAGCCAATTGGATCATTTCCCAGAGAAGGCCACTTTCCCTTTGTAAAGTAGAACTGTTCATATCAGGATTCCACTGTTTAAAGCACAGTTAGAAAAAGTGCCTTTCAACTCGTTCATTTAAATTATAGAAATAAGTTATTCAATATTCAAGCAGATTATTTGTTAATTTACATAAGTGATCTCACATGGTCATTTTACTTTAATTGTGAGTTTGTCCCTGTGAACCTGGTATCAAATAATCAACTTCATGACTTGATCAAACTTTGTTTTAGGATCTGGTTATGTAGCATTTCTGCAGTGTGATATTTACACGGCATTAACTTCAAGGCCGAGATAGTGGATTGTGCATTGCCCATTTTGCAGGCAAAAAACAAGCGCTGAAGGGCCCAATATGGCATGCGGACACTCATTCCTCGCCGGGTACGCGCCACACCCCATATTGGTTAGGTCTCCCTATAGTTGTCCAGGGGCGCAAGCCTGAATGAGGTGGTAGGACCAATGCTTATGCAAATCGGAGGCTGTTGCTTGTTTCAGGCTCCTTTCCAAAATTGGTTTGCGACTGACCGCAGCATGCACCTGCAGTCATTTTTCTGAGGTGCACAACGGCCAAACCAGCGGTTTTCAAAGGGAGTTTTCGTAAATAGTTTTTTCACTTACCTGTATATGTGGAGCCAGGTGGAGCACGAGTGGCTCCACATTCAATCTGAGGGCTGCTACCAGCCACTGCTCGCTACCCCCTACCCCCGCACCCCGGGGATTCACATTAGGTCCGATATCGGCGTCTCCACTGCTGATCTTCAATTTCACCATGACCAGTGCACTGCGTCTTGGGGCGTGACAGGCGTCCCCAGCATGCCGGTCGGGTCCTGATGACGTAAGTGGACCAATTTTTGCGTAGTCCTCTTGCTCATCAGTTTGTCACTGATCTTGCGCCCAAAGTCGGGTGCCAACCAATTCCTAGGCCCAAATGTGTAGCGTAATGCTGCCAATTTCAGGAAAATCTATAATTTTGTGTCAGCAGTGAGACCATGTGAAAGAGGCAGCCCTGCATCCTTGGTATTATGTAAGCTGCATCTGGTGTGGGATCAGCCTTTTCAACATAATTCAAAAAGAACCATGGGGCTCTGGCAGACAGATTTTAAATTTCTAATGATTGGAAAATGCTGATTCACCCTTTCAGCTCATTTCTCACCGTAGAAATTCCACCCACAATCAGAGACCAGGAAGCCGAAATCTATGCAAATGTTTCAGTGCACATGTGTGGAATTCTCCGATTCTAGAGTGATGCAAGCCAGCAGCATAATCACTGCAGCCCCCTGAAATCATTCTCTGAAATGCTTCAGGAATTGCACCATTTAGTCCAGTACAACTGGACATTACTCAACTTGGCTAGAAATACAGGCTTCACTGAACAGAGGAAATATTCTTCAAATACCATGTCATATCTATAATTACCTATGGATAATAGCTGATTAGTGAGTTACAAGGTAATAATTCAGTCGGGTAGTTTTGATAACATCATAAGCTATGGGAGCAAAGCTCAAACAATTTCTGAACATTGGCAGAACCCTAAAGTTCAATTACTGTCTTAAACCAGCAGTCTGGTATCTGTTGTTCTTTATAACACAGAGTCTGGAGTATATTTTTTATTTGAAAAAATGATATATTAACTGTTATCTGGCAAGTGTGCTGAGCACGGCAGAGATTATGACAGAATGGAACAAATTACTGCCCCTATAATTTAGAACTGTAAAACGGTTGATGTACTTGAAAGCTAACAGAGTGAGGATTTTCAACTGGGAATTTGGTGAGTGTGGGAATTAGTGCAGAGGGGGAACGAGGTGTTAAGTGATTTAAACCAAGGGACTATAAACGAATCTATCAACTTTTAAAACTTAAATAAAAAATAAAATTATAAAAAAGGATAAGTAACTATTAATTATTTTGAAATCAAGCTAAATCCATTTACTAAATATAATCTAAATCTCAAGTGATTCTATTAGTCCTAGAAATAAACTACTGGTTAAATAAATAAAAACTAGAGATGGCGGTACAGGCTGTGTGTTGGGACTGTAATATGTGGGAGTTTGCGGACAGCGAGACTGTCCCTGATTGCACATCTGCAGTAAATGTCTTTGGTTTGAGACACTGTGACTCAGAGTCTTCAAGCTGGATTGCAAGTTAGAGACTCTCTGACACATAAGGGAGGGATAGGTGGAGAAGGAGGTCCCATAGACACTGGTCCTATCTAACCAGTACGAGGTACTTCATACCTGTGAGGATAAGAATGAAGGCTGCAGGGAGGATGCCCAGAATGCTAACCATGGCACAGTGGAGCAGGAGGCATTCCAAGTGGGGGAGGATCAGAACAGAAAGGTTGTAGGCATTGGGGATTCTATAATCAGGGGATAGATAAAATCCTCTGCAGTCATGACCAAGAGACCAGAAGGGTGTATTGCCTACCTGGTGCAATGGTAAAGGACATCTCAAAGTAACTGAAGAGGATCTTGGGAAGGGAGGGGGAGGATCCAGTTGTCGTGGTCCACGTCGGCACCAATGATATAAGGAAGAATAAGGAAGAGGTCCTGCTAAGGGAATATCAGAAGCTAGGAACTAAGTTATAAAGCAGGACCTCACGGGTGGTAATCTCAGGTTTACTATCCAAGCCAAGTGCTAATTGGCATAGGGATAGGCAGATCAGAAAGGTGAAAGTGTGGCTGAAAGAGTGGTGTGGGAAGGAGGGGTTCCATTTCATGGGACACTGGCACCAGCAATGGGTCAGGAAGGAACTGTACCACTGGGACGGGCTCTACCTGAACCAGAGTGGGACCAGAGTCCTAGCGGAAAGGATGAATAGGGTGGTGCATAAGCCTTTAAACTAGCAAGATGGGGGGGGGGGAGGGATCTGGTAGCAATAACGAAAGGTTAAAGATAAAAGAAACAGGAGATGAGTATAAAGGTCAGAACAGAGTAAGGAATAAAGATAACATAAATGGTCAAGGAACAAATACAGTTATAAAACAGAAGTATAAAAGGATTGTTAAAAATAAAGTAAAAGGAACAACTATTAAAGATGAATTAAACAGCCTGTACAGCAATGTACACACATCCAAAATAAAATGGGGGAACTGGCGGCAATAACCCATAGTATGGAATCAGATGTACTAGGAATAACTGAAACATGGCTGCATAAAGAACAGGACTGGCCACTAAACATTGCAGGCTATAATATAATCAGAAGGGATAGGGAAGGAAGAAGGTGGGGGTGGGGGGGAAGTGTGTGTGTGTGTGTGTGTGTGTGTGTGTGTGGAGTACCTGTATTAACTTGATTGAGTTTTTTGATGAGGTATCAGAGAGGGTTGATGAGGGCAATGAGTTTGATGTTGTGTATATGGACTTTCAAAAGGTGTTTGGTAAAGTGTCACATCATAGGCTTGTCAGCAAAATTGAAGCCCATGGAATAAAAGGGGTAGTGATAGCATGGATACGGAATTGGCTAAGTGACAGGAAACAGAGAGTAGTGGTGAATGATTGTTTTTCGGACTGTAGGAAGGTATACAGTGGTGTTCCCCAGGGGTCGGTACTGGGACCACTACTTTTTTTGATGTATATTAATGACTTAGACTTGGGTGTAGAGGGCATAGTTTCTAAATTTGCAGATGACACAAAACTTGGGAGTGCAGTAAACAGTGAGGAGGATAGTAATAGACTTCAAGAGGACATAGACAGGCTGGTGGAATGGGTGGACACATGGCAGGTGAAATTTAACGCTGAGAAGTGCGAAGTGATACATTTTGGTAGGAAGACTGAGAAGAGGCAATATAAACTAAATGGTTCAATTCTAAAGGGGGTGCAGGAACAGAGAGACCTGGGGGTATATGTGCACAAATCTTTGAAGGTGGCAGGACAGGTTGAGAAAGTGGTTAAAAATGCACACGGGATCCTGGGCTTTATAAATAGCGGCATAGAGTACAAAAGCAAGGAAGTTATGTTGAACCTTTATAAAACTCTGGTTCGGCCACAACTGAAGTATTGTGTCCAATTCTGGGCACCGCACTTTAGGAAGGATGTGAAGGCCTTAGAGAGGGTGCAGAAAAGATTTACTAGAATGGTTCCAGGGATGAAGGACTTCAGTTACGTGGATAGACTGGAGAAGCTGGGGTTGTTCTCCTTAGAGCAGAGAAGGTTGAGAGGAGATTTGATAGAAGTGCTCAAAATCATGAAGGGTTTAGATAAAGCAAATAAAGAGAAACTGTTCCCATTGGTGGAAAGCTCGAGAACCAGAGGATACAGATTTAAGATGATTGGCAAAAGAACCAAAGGCAACATGAGGAAAGACTTTTTTACACAGCAAATATTTATGATCTGGAATGCAGTGCCTGAAAGAGTGGTGGAAGCAGTTTCAATCGTGGCTTTTAAAAAGGAATTTAATAAGTACTTGAAGGGAAAAATTTGCAGTGCTACGGTGAAAGAACGGGGGAATGGGACTAACTGGATTGCTCTTACAAAGAGCCGACACAGGCTTGATGGGCCAAATGGCCTCCTTCTTTGCTGTAACCATTCTATGATACTATGATTCTATGAATTAAAGATAACATAATGGCATTAGAAAAATGGGACATAACTAACAGAACGATAGAAACAGAATCCACATGGATTGAAATTAACGATAAGAAGGGATCGATCACACTAATATCTGACCATCTAATAGTGGAAAGGATGTGGAGGAAGAACTATGTAAGCAAGTATGTGAAATGAGTAATGGACATAGAACAATAATCATGGGAAATGAACTGGCAAGAAGAGGTAGGTAAAGGGATTCAGGGAATGGAGTTTTTACAATGTGTTCAGGACTCCTTTTTTACCCAGTGTGTAAAAAGCTCAACAAGAAAGGAAGCACTGCTGGATCTAGTAATGGGAAATGAACCAGAACAGTTAAGAGAAGTAAGCATAGGGGAACATCTAGGCAATAGTGCTCAAAACATAATAAGGTTTAAGATAAAGATTGAGAAGGAAATTAGTAAGACAAAGACCAAAGTAATAAATTGGAAAGAAGCTGATTTTAAGGGGATGAGAACGGAAGTAGCGAAAATAAACTGGAACAATTTACTGATAAACAAAAAAATAGAACAGCAGTGGGAAACATTCAAAATGGTGATCAATAGAGTCCAGGAGAAATATATCCCACTAAAAAAGCAAAAACAAACTAGCCAGTAATGATACATTATGGATGAATAAAAAAATAAGGGCAAAATTGAAACTAAAGAAAAAGGCATACATTAGTACATAGACAACGAAGGAGAGGATGACAAAAGGGAATACAAAAAGGTTAGGAAAGAAGTTTAAAAAACAATTAGTAAGGCAAAGAGAAACTACAAAATTAAATTTTCAAGGAATATAAAAAGAAATAGTAAAGTATTCTACAGGCACATAAATAACAAAAGAAAAATCAGGATAGGGATAGGGCTACTAATGAATTCACAAGATAAACTCACAGGTAATGACTGCGAAATGGCAGAAATATTAAATAATTACTTTGCCTTAGTATTTACCAGGGAGACTAACATGGTGGGTATGACATTAGAAGAAGAGATCAAAAAAAGATATAAAGATGTTTAAGATAGAAAGGGGGGAGATAAATGATAAACTAATCAAATTAGAGAGGATTAAACCCCTGGTCCGGATGCATTGCATCTGAGCATATTTAAAGAAATTAGGGAAGAGATAGCAGAAGCATTATTACATATATATAAATATTCATTAAAAAGGGGAATAGTGCCAGATGACAGGCGGACAGCTAATGTGATCCCTATATTTAAAATGGGAGATAGAACCGGTCCAGGAAACTATAGACCAATTAGCTTAACGTTGGTGGTATGAAAGATATTGGAACCCTTACACAAAGATGTAATAGAAAAACATCTAGAAACCGAAAATATAATAAAGAATAGTCAGCACGGATTTCAAAAGGGAAGGATATGTTTGACCAACCTTATTGAATTCTTTGAAGAAGTAACAGAGAGAGTAATCAAGGTTAATGTAGTAGATGTAATATATTTGGATTTTCAAAAGGCCTTCGATAAGGTACCACATAGTAGACTCATGACTAAGGTCAGTGCATGTGGAGACAGGGGACAAGTAGCAGAATTGATAGCAAGCTGGCTACAAAACAGAAAACAGAGATTAGGGGTTAAAGATAATTACTCAGACTAGCAAATGATGGGAAGTGGTATTCACCATTTACATAAACAATTTGGAATCGGAAGTACAGTTTCAAAATTTGTGGATAACACCAAATTGGGGTTTAGTTAATACCGAGGAGGACTGTGACAAAATAAAGGAAGACATTAATAAACTTGCAGAATGTGAGTGTAATTGGCAAATGAATTTCAATATAAACATGTGTGAGGTATTACAATTTGGTTGGAAGAATAAAGGGGCCACTTACTGCTTGGATAATAAGAGTCTAAATGGGGTGGAGGAGCAGAGACAACTGGGGGTACAGATATACAAATCACTAAAATAGCGATGCAGGTTAATAAGGCCTAAAAAAAAGTAAACCAAGCACTGGGGTTCATTTCTAAAGGGATAGAATTGAAAATCAGAGAAGTTATGTTAAACTTGTATAAAACCTTGGTTAGACCACACTCGGAACATTGTGCACAGTTCTGGTCTCCATATTATAGACAGGATGTAGAGGCATTGGAGAAGGTGGAAAGAAGATTCACAAGGATGATACCAGAACTGAAAGGTTATACCATTCAGGAAAGATTGAGCAGACTGGAGCTCTTTTCTCTGGAAAAGAGAGGACTGAGGGGTGATAGAGATCTTTAAGATTTTGAAAGGATTTGATAGGGTAGACGTAGAGAAGATGTTTCCACTTTCTGGGGAGACCAGAACTAGGGGCCATAAATATAAGATAGTCACTAATAAATTGAATAGGGAATTCAGGAGGAACTTCTTTACCCAGAGAATGGTTGGAATGTGGAACTTGCTACCACAAGGAATGGTTGAGGCGAATAGCATAGATGCATTTAAGGGGAAGCTACATAACCACATGAGGGAGAAAGGAATAGAAGGATATGCTGACAGGGTTAGATGAAGTAGGGAGTGAGGAGGCTGGTGTGGAGCCTAAGCACCGGCATGGACCTGTTGGGCCAAAAGGCCTGTTTCTGTGCTGTACATTCTATGTAACTCTATGTACCTTACTCTAATTCTCCAGGTAGAATACAACCATTGTGTTATTTAACCTGTTAGTAGTTTTATTAAGTTAATTTTTGCTCTGAAAAAGGATGCAGAGTGGAGGTACTTGCTACCTGTGTGGATGAGAGCAAAGCCTGCAGGGAGGATGGGCAAACTGACTATGGCACTGTGGCACAGGAGGCCATTCAAGTGGGAGGAGTAAAAAGGAATCTGATGGTGGTTGGGGACAGTATAGCCTGGGGGATAGATACTGTTCCCTGCTGCCATGACCGAGAGTCCCGAAGGCTGTGTTGCCTGCCTGGTGCCAGGGTTAAGGATATCTCCTCGCGGCTGGAAAAGAACTTGGAGCACAAGGGGGAGGGTCCAGTTGTCATGGTCCACATAGGAACCAATGACATAGGTAGAACTAGGAATGAGTTCTGCTGAGACAGCTTGAGGAGCTAGGGTCTAAATTAATAAGCAGTACCTCAAAGGTAATAATCTCTGGATTACTACCTGAGCCATGCGCAAATTGGCACAGGGACAAACAGATCAGAGAGTTAAATGTGTGGCTCAAAGAGTGGTGAGGGAGACAGGGGTTTCGATTCATGGGGCACTGGCACCAGTACTGGGAAAAGAGGGAGCTGGTCCATTGGGACGGGCTCCACATAAACCGGGCTGGGACCAGCGTCCCGGTGAATCGAATAACTGGGGCTGTGGAAAGGGCTTTAAACTTAAAAGGGGGTGGGAGGTGTCAGGTGAAGGGAAATTTAGAAATCTAATGAGAAAAGGCAAGGCAACAGAGCAATTTAGTGATTTGGGTAAAGATAAGCAGAGTGTGGCAGGAAGGGAGCTTACTGGTAATAGTGCATCAGCAAATAAGGTCAAAGCAGGAACATTTGAATGCACGGAGCATTCGTAACAAGATAGATGAATTAGTTACACAAATAGAGATAAATGTGTTTGATCTAATAGCCATTGTGGAGACATGGGCCCCAATATTACCAGGGAGGCGGGATGGCAGCGGGGTTGGGGCGACTGGACTGGCGCCCAGTGAAATCCGTCCGTTCCCCACGCGATCGCGGGTAATTTGATGCCACTTAACATGGTTCCTGGGTTTCCTGCGCAGCGGGTGGACTGCACACTCGCATCACAGGCTGTCAGCTGGAGGAGCCCTATTTAAAGGGGCAGTTCTCCAATAGTGCCCCTGCAGCAAAGAACCAAAATTATAGAATGGAGCAGCCCAGGGGAAATGCTGCTCCCAGATTTACTGATGCCTCACTCCAGGTCTTACTGGATGGGGTGAGGAGGAGGTTTTCTATTTTCTACCCGGCGGACGGGAGGAAGTGGCCTGTCTCTGCCACCAAGAAGGCCTGGCTCGAGGTGGCAGAGGAGGTCACCAGCAGCAGCAACGTCTCCTGTACTTGGATCCAGTGCAAGAAGCATTTCAATGACCTAACTAGGTCAGCCGAAGTGAGTACACTTACTCATTCTCCTACACTCCGTCTTCCATATCACCGCCCCCACCCCCCAACTTATTCTGTACATGCCAACACTACTCTGTCACATCACTCCTCACACCCACTCAAAGCTCATCCTCAACTTACCTGCACTTACTCACCTCCCCAGTACTCATCCTACCATTACCACTCAACCCAATCCTCATTCAATGTCATGGCTCTGTCTCATACTCACCCTCCGATGCATCTCTTTCACGGTCAGCCTCACCCAAACCAATGCATTCAGCGGTTGGCCATGTCACCATCCCTCACTCACGCCTCTCTACTTTCTCCCCTTATAGGAGAAGAGAGCCCAGAATGCACGGGAGAGGGCGAAGACCGGAGGGGGGCCGCAACAGCAGGTCGTCCCCATCGGACACGGAGCAGGAGGCTCTTGAATTGAGCCACACCCACGAGTGCCTGTCTGTCGGGGACGCTGAGACTGCCACCCAACAAATGGCTGGTGACAGAACTTTAACATTCAGCACTCACAATAGCAAATGATGTTAACATGCCTTGCCATCTTCAGCATCTCAACATCTGGCATAATGCTTCATATTGCCTTCTGTTCGCTTACAGGGCCTTCAGCAACCGTTGTGACGGCGGAGGGCGATTCCTCAAAGGACCTGCCGGCCTCTAAGGGGGCATCGTCACATCTGAGCGAGCCATCCACCAGCGCAGATACACACACCTCGGTGGGTCCCCGTCCTCACTTAGTTGGGATCGCACATGGTGAGTCACCACACGCATGTGAACATGAGCAGACACTGGTGGCAGGGGCAGCTGTGGAGAGTCTGCCTCGGTGGGAGCACTCTTCTCCAGGATCTGCTCAGCTGGACACAGATGCTGAAATGCTGAATCCTTAAAAGGAGAATGATCGAGGGGCAGCAACACATTTGTGAGGTGCTGGAACAGGTGCCACGCGCACTTTCCACAATCGCTCAGCGGATGGAGGAGTCTAACTCCTGCATGAGTGGAATGGTGGCACAGGTACAGGAGGGAATCTCTGAGATACTGTCACAGGGACGTGAGGGCATCTCTGAGATAGTGTCGCGGGTAAGTGCGGGAATGTTTGCGATGGAGGGAAGGCTAGCCTCCATGGAGCTTCAAGCACGGCTCACCAATGAGTCCATTGAGGTCCTGACAACGGCCCTTCGGGTGAGCAACTTTCTGCCGCCTTAAACAGACAGGCAGATACACTAGCACTGGCCTTACCAGGCTTCACACATGTCCTCCAAACTGTCGTCAAGGAGAGTGGTAGGAGTGATGTGGGCCTGACCCAGGAGATGGATGATGGTGAAAGGGGATATGGAAGTGGGACGCCACTCAAAGCGCCCCCACGTCTCACCTGTTGCCCCCCTCTCAACCAGTACCCGCAATGCTGCCTCCTCTCTAGGTGGCCGAATCTGTCCCTGCACAGGTGCAGATGGAGCAGTCTTTGGAGGGGCCCTCACGGGCACCGAAACCCAGAGGGCATAGGCCCAAAGCATCTAATCGGTCAGGGCATGAACAAGAGCAACCTACCACTACTTCTGCTGCAGCCAGGGAAGTACCACATAGGAGTAGTCGGAAGCGTAATGCAAAGGTTTTGTGAGCACAAGGGTGTTTGACGGTTTGTCATGTTTTTTATTTTTATTTCATTTTTGTTCAACTCACATTAAATATTATATTGTCACCACTACTGCCACGTCTTGGCCATTCTTGACTGGCATGTGCAATAAGTCCCTTTCATGAGGTTCATCATGAACACCCACACTTGATGCCATCCATTGGGTCATTCTACAGTGGGTGTATGTGTAGGGGGCGGGGGAGGGAGCTGGTGTGGCCGCTCCTCTGTCCAGGTGGTGAGGACTGGACTCTTCACACTGTCTGATGTTAGGAGAACCGTTCACATATCAGTGACTCCCTGGCCTCACAAGCAGCCAAGTGAGCCGCTGTTCTGCCCATGGGTTGCTCCTCCTCCTCTGCCTCCTCCTTCTCGTCCTCCTCCTCCTCCTCAATATGGGTGGCAGGTATGGATGGGGCCTCTTCCAGTGGCACCCCTCTCTGTTGTGCCATGTTGTGCAGGGCACAACACACTACTATAATGCATCCCACGCTGTCTGGTGCGTATTGAAGCGCTCCCCCAGAATGATCAAGGCACCCAAAGCGCATCTTGAGCAGCCCTATAGCCTGCTCAATTGTACACCTGGTAGCGATGTGGCTGTCATTATAACGACGCTGTTGCTCTGTGGTGGGGTTCCTCAGAGGTGTCATGAGCCACGTGTGCAGGGGGTATCCCTTGTCCCCGAGGAGCCAGCCCTTGTGGATGTTCAGTGCGTGGAAGAGGGGCGGGACGGTGGACTCCTGGAGGATGAAGGAATCGTGGCAGCTGCCAGGGTATCTGGTGCACACGTGAAGGAATCTCTTGCAGTGGTCACAGATGAGCTGAGTGTTGATGGAGTGATAGCCCTTCCCGTTGATGAACAGTCCTGGCTCGTGTGGAGGTGCTCGTATTGCTAAATGGGTGCAACCGATGACACCCTGCACCCGTGGGAAGCCAGCCACAGCGTGGAATCCCACTGCCCTCTCTGTCTGGCTGAGGTCATCCATGGGGAAATTGATTTAGTGTGAGGCCCTGCGAAACAAGCCATCGGTGACCTGCCTTATGCACTTGTGTGCAGACAACTGAGAGACCCTGGCAATGTCCCCGGTGGCACCCTGGAAGGATCTGGAGGTGAAGAAGTTGAAGGCAGTGGTGACTTTGACAGCGACAGGTAAGAAGATGCTGCTCGGGCCAGCCGGGAGCAGCTCGGCATGAAGGAGGCTGCAGGTGTCTGCGGCTGCCTGGTGACTGACTCAGCCTCCGTTTGCACTGCTCCTCAGAGAGGTCCAGGAAGCTGAGCCTCGGTCTGTAGACCCTGGCGAGGGTAATGCCTCCTATGACTCCGCTCCCTCTGTTGTTGCCTTCCGTGCTGTTGTGTAGGTACCTATGGGGCAGCACTGTGTTGTGGAGCTCCACGTGGCGGAGGTGGATGGCGTGCCTGGCGAGGCTGGTGATGTTACTTGTCCTCAGATGAAGTGATGAATGCAGCCATGGCGCCCCCCCCATCCTGACGGTGTGAGTTTGAGGGGGTCTGCAAAGTAGGTAAATGTGTTTGCACAGCAGAGTTTAGGGTATAAATTAATAATTTTGAGTGGAAAGACAATGGTGTTGCAGCCAAAACTTGGTCTGAAGTGACAGAGTGCCCTGCTGCAATAAATGAAGTATTCCCCCCAACTGTCAAATAATCCTTTGCATCTCCCACTGGCTGCTGGCTGAAACACATCTGCTCTAACAGGGAGTGTTTTCTGCAACATGGGAAACATGCTGAGGATCCTTCAAAATTGCACCCCTGCCAAAATCTCCAGTCAATGAGGTCTGTCAAGTACCTCAACTACCTAAATAAGTATTTAAATTATCATCCCGCCAGCTTTAATTGCAGGTGGGACTCCGGCATGCGGGAGCTGTGCGTGCGCCCGAATGCGTCACTCGGGAACCTGGAAGTCAGCGGGTTGGAGCCAGGCTCTGAACCTGCTCTGGGATTCCGCCATTTTCGGAGCCTTCCCGCCCCCAACGCACCCGCTCGGCCATCTGAAAATCGGCCCCATGGTTGCAAAGTGACCAAAGTTGGGAACTAAATATTCCAGGGTACATGATGTTTAGAAAAGACAGGCAGAATGGAAAAGGAGGGGGTGTAGCCCTAATAATAAAGGATGACATAAAGACAGTGGTGAGAAAGGATCTTGGCTCGGAAGATCAGGAAGTAGAATCAGTATGGGTGGAAATAAGAAATAACACGGGGCAGAAAACATTGGTGGGAGTAGTTTATAGGCCCACTAACAGTAGCTATACTGTTGGACAGAGTATTAATCATGAAATAATAGGAGCTTATATCAAAGGTAATGCAGTAATCGTGGGGGACTTTAATCTTCATATAAAGTGGGCAAATCAAATTGGCAAAGGTAGTCTGGAGGACAAGTTCATGGAATGCATTCAAGATGGTTTCCTAGAGCAATATGTTATTGAACCAACCAGGGAATAGGCTATTTTATATCTTGTATTGTGCAATGAGACAGGGTTAATTAGTAATCTCACAGTAAAGGATCCTCTGGGGAAGAGTGATCATAATATGATAGAATTTCACACTGAATTTGAGAGGTTTTTTTTATTTGTTCATGGGATGTGGGCGTCGCTGGCAAGGCCAGCATTTATTGCCTATCCCTAATTGCCCTTGAGAAGGTGGTGGTGATGAGCCGCCTTCTTGAACAACTGAGTGGCTTGCTAGCCCATTTCAGTGGCCGATTAAGAATCAACCACATTGCTGTGGGTCTGGAGTCACATATAGGCCAGACCGGGTAAGGATGGCAGATTTCCTTCCCTAAAGGCCACTAGTGATGTACTTAAGTCAGAAACTGGAATCTTAAACTTAAACAAAGCCAATTACATAGGTATGAGGGATGAGCTGGCTAAGGTAGATTGGGAAATTAGATTAAAGGGTATGACAATTGATAAGCAATAGCAAACATTTAAAGAAATATTTCAATATTCTCAACAATATACATTCCATTGAGAACTAAAAAGTCCACGGGAAAAGTGATCCATCCGTGGCTAACTAAAGAAGTTAAGGATAATATTAGATTAAAAGAGGCCTATAATGTTGCCAAGAAGAGTAGTAAGTACTTGAGTGTGAATTGGTACCTTCAGGAAAGGAGGGGAGGAAACGGGATGGGGTGGGGGAATAAATAAAGGTGATGTAGGTTTTGCACTTAAAACACAGAGCTTGTATTAAAATGGTTTGCATTTTCAAAAAGGAAAAGCACTGAATGGTTGACACAAATCATTAAAGCTTCTACATTTAGATAATTTGTCACAATTACTAATAATTTCTTCTCTATTGTGGCAACTATGTTATTGAAACACAACTGCACCCCTTAGAATGTCCACTGAGGTGCCTGTATACTTACTTGAAGGATTTCCTCTGTGTTAAATCAGTTGGAAATTTGTTTTCCTATTCAGTTATTTTTTGCTGCTTTGAACTCTTCCTTTTTCACAGGTGATGGGCTGTTCCATTACTCCTCATAACTGTGGTTCACTCTGGTTGTACCATCATGAGTTATACTTCAATGAGGCAGGACAGTATCAAAACCCCTACTGCACAGAGCATGGAGGAAATTCAAAAGACACCGCATTTTAGATGATGGTTTAGACCATTGGCTACTCCTGAGGCCTAACCACAAAAGCACAGCAGTAAAATTGTTTTAGAAAAGCAATCTCATTATTTTTATGCCATGTCTGCACTAAAACCATTAAATAACATCCACTAAATAACACCATTGCTCAAATATTTCTAACACTGCTCAGTAAGCATTCAACATCTCCGTTAACCCCTGAATGCACGCAGCACTATTTCTAGTCACAGACAAGCCCTTTGTTTCCCTTCTAGTCACAGACAACCCTTTGTTTTCCGAAACAAACCATAGCAATCAGATAAATACATTGTTGAAGGCAGCTCACCTGAAAAATCTAACTTCGCTCCAATGATGAAATGCTAGGGGTCTCTGGAACCATTCCAGGTTCTATCTGTACAACAGGACCACACCCCATGACAACCAATACAACACCAAGAGGCCCTTCCCTCCAGCAGTACAATTGGCACGGCATCACACGATGTCACGTAGCAACCATCCCGTTTTTGTGTCAGTAAGCAGGCCCTGGCAAACATTTTTTTTTAAAAAACAACAAAGTTTATGAATTAGAATCCTCTTTGTCTACTCTTGATTTTGAGTTAACATTAATGGCTACACCTGCCCACATTTCTCCTCCAGTGATGGGCTGGCTAAGGATACCCCTTAACTCTCCCTTTTGTTCACTCTGACTACTGAATTCCCAACAATGACTATAAAAGCAAATGTATCCATTTCTATTGTGCACATTAGAGGTGGCAGCCTGGAGAGAAGCCTGCATCACATCAAGGTGAGAGGAGGGTATGAAGGATAACTGCAGTGACCTCTACAGCAGAGCACCAGTTCAGAATCCTGCACTGAACTTACCTCACCCCACACACACACCCCACAATACAACCCCATTATGACATTCTTCTCCATGTCATTAAATCTACCACGTCCCTCTTTAGCATTTTTCAAATGATATGCAAATTTGGCCTGCTTTTGGGTGCAAGATCAATCTCACCAAAATGGAGACCATAATCTGTTTCCTGGGCACTTGAACGAGGCCTACCCTCCACATGGATGGAAATGAAATTTATGTATCTAGGCATATCACTGATGGTCAAACCTTCAGAGCCAAACAAGAAAAATTTGTCCCCCTTCCTCTTCAGCATATATGTCGACTTGAACAGGTGGAATAACCTGCTCATGCCTCTGCTAGGGAGAGTTAGTACTATAAAATGAACATTCTCTTCCCTATCTCTTCTAGGTGCCATGCATCTGAATCCTGGAAAGCCAGATCTGAAAACTTAACAGGTACATCTCCAGGGAGACAGCCAAGAATGTGACTGTGGGGGCTTCAACTCAACAAGCAGGAAGGCAGTTAAGTTTCCCTCACTTTAAATATTGTTATTGGTTAGTGCAACTCCAGGGAGTACTGCTCAGAACAAAGTCTCCTTATAAAATCTCTGATTAGAGGAGTGTCATATTGCTCGCACTTTAAACAACTGTCCCTTCACAGTCCCCCAGAAAAGACCGAGAGGAACTCCAAAACAAGCCAGTACCTCTGGCAGCCTGGAGAGAAGCCTGCATCACATCAAAAATACCTTTGGGCCTGCCAGCCATCTCCCGTTATGGCACAGCAATAATCTTCCAAGGGCAATTGCTGTGTGTGGCTTCAAGGCATGGTGCAAAAAGGGCATTACAAAAATAGCATGCTGCTCTACAAAAGTCAAATAAGGTCTTTCCAAAAGCTTGTCCAACAACAGAACCACTTCTACTGTCTCCAGTTCCTTACCACAATTTCCCAAAATACAGAGCAAGCAAATCCCAACACATCTCCTCTTGCTACTTCATGCTATCCTGCAGGACAACAGGTAGCAGAGAGAGTCTGGATAACTCTAGGAAGCATTATCTAGGCAACACATTAACAAGAAAGGGTGAGAGGAGGGTATGGAGGATAACTGCAGTGACCTCTACAGCAGCGCAGCAGTTCAGAATCCTGCACTGAACTTACCTCACCCCACACATATTCTACAAATTCCAACCAATCCTGATGGACTTGCAGTCTAACCTGCTCTCTACTGCCCACATTCTCATCATGTTCCATCTCCAGTCTTCCTGGACGAAGATATATATAAACATTAAATCATGCACCACTAAAATAAAATAAACTGTTAATCCTTCTGACCAATAAAACAATTTAAGTTTTTACCAGGCTTCTTAAATCCCCCAAACCTGCAACTTCAGACAGAAGTCTTCCCAGTTTTTAAGATTTAGGAATGCTACCCTGAAGCTGACCCTGACTTGATATCAAGACAAAAGAACGGGATTGTAATTCAGCTGCAAATTCGGGGCATCCTGATTAAATCAGGACAATTGAAAGATACACTACAAACTGATTGTGGTGATGAATAGGTATCAAGAAAATGCGTTCCTGAATCAGTGCCGATCCAGCCTCTATTGACAAGTGATGGTAGAAATCTGGATTTAGAGCTTCATTTGTACATGCTCTTCCTCCTCCATGCATCAAAATCAAAGTCTTCTATTTTAACTCATTGTTTCCTAGAAATTCCAAACAGCGGGCAGAAAGCCAAATACCGCAGATGTTGGAAATGTGAAATAAAACAGAAAATGCAAGCCAGGCAGCTTCTGTGGAGAGACGATGGTAGGGTTAACGTTTCAGTCCTATGACTCTTCAGCAAGGTTCTGACAAAAGGTCGTAGACCTGAAATGTTGACACTACCTTCCTCTTCCAAAGAGTGGACCTCATCAGCCTTCTCTACCTCTTATATTCTATTGTAAACAATTTTACAACACCAAGTTATGGTCCATCAAATTTATTTTAAATTCCACTCTTATATTCTAGAGGTTCTTAAAACCCAAAGCTTGGCATCAGCTAACCATGCCTTCTGTCTTCTATTCCACTGCCTTTAACTTTGGTGGAGTCCTACATTATGGGTCTTGGAAATCCTCCTGGGTTTCTCAATTTTAAAAATAACATCTGAACACCATCAGTTAGATTCAGTAGAATACATGGAAGTCCTCCAGCCCTTTTACCATAAATATATTATCAAAACAATAGCTAATTGTTGGTCTCAAAGAAGCCACAGCTTTGAAATGATGAAAGTTAGTGTAGAGCATAGGATGAAATAACAGGGCAAATGGCTCCCATTGGTGTCCATATAAGCTTTATATGTACTGAGAAACAGTCCTGGATCACAACTGAGATCATATATTTTTTATCGGTGACTTATTGACCAATTGCTTTCATTTAATTTGAGACTGAACTGGTGGTTTAACAGAATTTCTCTTAATCTATCTGCTTTAATTATCACATTATAATGTTCTAAAAATAAACCGTTATGTCTAATTGCTCACATTTTTGCCGTTTGTTCTCTTGGCCAATAAGAGTTTCCATCTGGGCAAAATACAAATGTGAACAATTAAAGCAAAAAAAAAAGGAAAGTACATATGTGGGTTTCTGTCAGATTTTGGGAGCAATATTTGATTTTTTTAAAAGAATGGAATTACTAAAACGATAGAACCATTTAATAAGTGCTTCAGTGCTGATTGCTCACTGCAGATTAGAAACAGGAAATCTGGTGCCTCATTCGAGCCAACTGAGCTATGATGTTTGCAGCTATTGTTAGTCATTGCCCTCATTTATACTGCAGTTGCAAATTTTTATCCAAGGGGAATCTGCAGCCGATTCATATCGAAATGCGAGGCGTAAATGCTGACAAATCTGCAACTGTCATGAACTGAAGACACATGCCTCCGCATCTGAGATCTGCAGCTGTTCTGCAGCTCTCACCCCTGACCATGTAACCCTACCAGCTGCAGAATCACAAACTGTTGTGAAATAACTCAGCAAAATAGAATCATGTTTTTAACACACTGATGCAATTAACCATTTATAATAGCAGCAAGCTAAGTATCCTCTGCCCCCAAAATGCCCCCTATATGTCAAGCATGTTCAAAATAATAATAAAGGGTGACATGGTGGTAAAGAACGTGGTGCCATGGAGTAGCATGTAAAAAGCCTGTGCCTGAAATTCTCCACACAGTCAGCTAACAATCTCAGCCATGCCATTGAGAGGAGGCATCAACTGAAGACGCCTGTGAAAAGAATGAAACATTTCTGTCTAAGTTTGAGTTTGATTTTGCCTTCTTTAATTCTGTCACCGTGCATAAGGAGTTAAAAACAGCTTCACGCACTGAAATAACGCCCAGCCTGACTCAGTACAGTTTTGCAATGATTTTTCAGTTTGTCACTGAGCAATATGTTTGGGGAAGGAGCAAATGGCACTCAATTCAAATACAAACATTCTGTGTGATTTTTTTTCCCCCAGATATGCATCTGAGAGGCAGCTTTTTGAATTTAACGGACAGATATTCAAATTCTACTTAGTTGCAGTTATTGTTTCAGAAGACTTATCAATTTGCCTTTTTTATATCAATGAGTTTGATCTGAAACCTTTGAAGAGGGGTTTTTTGATCAGAACCTCTACAGAGTATAAAATAAACCAACAACAACAACTTGCATTTATATAGCACCTTTAACGTAGTAAAATGGCCTAAGGTGCTTCACAGGAGCGTTATCAGACAAAACTTCACATTGAGCTACATAAGGAGGTATTATGTGACAGATGACCAAAAGCTTGGTCAAAGAGGTAGGTTTTAAGGAGCGTCTTAAAGGAGGAGAGAGAGATAGAGAGGTGAAGAGGTTTAGGGAGGGATTTCCACAGCTTAGGGCCCAGGCAGCAGAAGGCACAGCTGCCAATGGTGGAGTGATTAAAATTGGGGATGCGCAAGAGGCCAGAATTGGAGGAGAGCAGAGATCTCAGAGGGTTCTAGGGCTGGAGGAGGTTACAGAGATAGGGAGGGATGAGGTCATGGAGGGATTTGAAAACAAGGATGAGAATTTTAAATTCGAGGCTTTCCCAGACCAGGAGCCAATGTAGGTCAATGAGCACAGGGGTGATGGGAGAATGGGATTTAGTGCAAGTTAGGATACGGGCAGCAGAGTTGTGGATGAGCTCAAATTTATGGAGGTTGGAAGATGGGAGGCCAGCCAGGAGACCATTGGAATAGTCCAGTCTAGAGGTAACAAAGGCATGGATGAGGGCTTCAGCAGCAGATGAGCTGAGGCAGGGACGGAGACGGGCGATGTTACAGAGGTGGAATTATGCAGTCTTGGTAATGGAGCGGATATGTGTTCGGAAGCTCATCTCAGGGTCAAATAGGATGCCAAGGTTGCGAACTATCTGGTTCAGCCTCAGACAATGGCCAGGGAGAGGGATGGATTTGGTGGCTAGGGAACGGAGTTTGCAGCGGGGACCAAAGACAATGGCTTCAGTCTTCCCAATATCTAGTTGAAGGAAATTTTTGCTCATGCTGGACAAGCAATGTGACAGAAGAGAGACAGTGGAGGGGTTGAGGGAAGTGGTTTTGAGGTAGAGCTGGGTGTTGCCAGTGTACGTGTGGAATCTGACATGTTTTCGGATGATGTCGCGAGGGGCAGCATGTAGATGAGAAATGGGACAATTTCCATAGCTGGCTAGAAAAGGATTATACCTATTTCAGCACCCCATCCTCCTTTGCTCAAGGCCTCAGCACCTTTTGACAATGGAAGAGCCTAGCCCTGTTAAAGAGTACCCCTCACCCTAATGTATAGAACTGTATAACTATGTACAATCCTCATTGCAAGTATTATGAAATGTCTACTGTAGTACGTTCCCTGCTTGAAACTTTGGGGAAATTTTAACTGGGAGTGGATTTTGGGCAGGTGGGAGGCAGGGGAGCATGAAAATCCACCCTCCTCCTCTCCCTGATATCATCAATTTGAGGCCTAGGCTATTTTAACTCCCAGGCCTCATTTGCATTCTGCTGGCCACCTGCCCACCTGATACCGGTAGAAAAGAGGCAAACGAAGATTGGGTGTCCCGGAGGCCACCCTCCAACACTCAGGTAAGTTGCGTGGTTTTAAGTAGGGTCTCACATGAGGGAAGAGGAGTAGCCCTGGACAGCAGAGGCCCAGACTTTCCTTGTGGAGCCCAAACGGGGTACTCCTACTCTCCTGGCTCCACAGAGGATAATTGAACATTTACTTTACAGGGCCTTTTCTTCCTGCAGACCAGTTTCTGTATTTCAATGGATCATTTAATCTATTAAATTCTGCTTCACAAGGCCCTTTGCAATATCAGGCACGAGGGATGCTTTTATATCTGAACTGATTGCCTGTGCCAACTTGTGTATTGATGCAGAGTACAGTACTAAGACTTGTTGGAGGCAATTTTAACCTAACCGGCCGTCGGGAAACTGACTGGATCGGGTGGAAGGCCAGTTTTACACCCTGCCCAATATTGCTCTCCACTGACTTCAATGGAGAATAAAGTCGGGCGGGTTGTAAAACCAGTGTTTTACCAGTAAGTTTAACACTTACCAATTTACCAATCTTGTAAGTTTCCCGACGGGCGGGTTAGGTTAAAATTGCCCTCGTTGTCCCAAGTGACCGGGGGATGGAGATATTTTCTGCTTTTAGAAACTGGGGTGTTATTCTCGTTATTTTTTATTTCCTTTTAATGGCACCTACTGTTAATTAGTTCAGTGTCCTGCAGGGTGGGTGTATAGAATGTTATTAGTCTTATTGGTAGGAACCTGGCCAATCAGGATTTGCCTGCAATAATGTTCATTTAAAGCCTCTCTAGTGGTTTAATAGCCACTTAACTCATCAAAGGCCAAGAGCATTAATCCAGCTCCAGAGAGCAGCAAACTATAGGAAGTCTAACAGAGGAGTGAATCTGTATATCCTGATTTACTGATATGGCCATTTTAAGACTTTGAAAGATGGATTTACAGATTGATGGCATCAGAAGAAAAATAGTTGCTTTTATATATATAACAAAGCTCAGCCTTTTGAAATTGAAAACAAGGAATAAACTACAATATCAAGTTGAAAATAGTATTCACTGTCTGCTTGCATAGTTTATATAAGAACAAAAGAAATAGGAGCAGGAGTAGGTCATACCAGAAATAATGGGGAACCAAGGGGCTAATGAGAGTGAGGAACATAAAGTAATTATTATCAGTAGAGAAAAAGTACTTGAAAAACTAATGGGACTAAAAGCCGATAAATCCTGGACCTGATGGCCTACATCCGAGGGTTCTAAAAGAGGTGGCTGCAGAGATAGTGGATGCATTGGTTATGATCTTCCAAAATTCCCGAGATTCTACAACGGCCCCAGCGGATTGAAAGCAAATGTAACCCTGCTATTCAAGAAAGGAGGGAGAGAGAAAACAGGGAACTACAGGCCAGTTAGCCTGACATCAGTCATCAGGAAAATGCTGGAATCCATTATTAAGGAAGTGGTAAGAGGGCACTTTGAATATCATAATATGATTAGGCAGCGTCAACATGTTTTAAGAAAGGGAAATCGTGTTTGACAAATTTATTAGAGTTTTTTGAGGATGTAACTAGTAAGGTAGATAAAGGGGAACCAGTGGATATAGTATATTTGGATCTCCTTATCTAAGGAAGGATATACTTGCCTTAGAGGCAGTGCAACGAAGGCTCACTAGATTAATTTCTGGGATGAGAGGGTTGTCTATGAGGAGAGGTTGAGTAGAATGGGCCTATACTCTCTGGAGTTTAGAAGAATGAGAGGTGATCTCATTGAAACATATAAGATTCTGAGGGGGCTTGATAGGGTAGATGCTTAAAAGTTGTTTCCCCTGGCTGGACAGTCTAGAACTAGAGGGCATAGGCGCAGGATAAGGGGTCGGCCATTTAAGACTGAGATGAGGAGGAATTTCTTCACTCAGAGGGTTGTGAATTTTTGGAATTCTCTACCCCTGAGGGCTGTGGATGCTGAGTCATTGAGTATATTCAAGGCTGAGATAGATAGATTTTTGGTCTGCAGGGGAATCAAGGGATATGGGGATCAGGTAGGAAAGTAGAGTTGAGGTCGAAGATTAGCCATCGTCTGATTGAATGGCGGAGCAGGCTTGAGGGGCCGTATGGCCTACTCCTGCTCCTCTTTCTTATGTTCTTATGTTCTTATATGGCCTCTCGAACCTGCTCTGACATTTAATAAGATCATGGCTGACCTTCTACCTCAACTCCACTTTTGCACCCCATCCCCATATCCCTTGATTCCCTTAGTGTCCACAAATCTATCGATCTCAGTCTTGAATATATTCAATGACTGAGCATCCACAGCCCCCTGGGATAGAGAATTCCAAAGATTCACAGCCCTCTGAGTGAAGAAGTTTTTCCTCGTCTCGGTCCTAAATGGCCGACCCCTTATCTTGAGACTATGACCCCTAGTTCTAGACTCTCCAGTCAGGGGAAACAGCCTTTCAGCATCTACCCTATCAAGCCCTCTAAGAATTTTATACATTTCAATGAGATCACCTCTCATTCTTCTAAACTCCAGAGAATATAGGCCCATTTTACTCAATCCTCTCATCCCAGGAAACAATCTAGTGAACCTTCGTTGCACTCCCTCTAAGGCAAGTATATCCTTCCTTAGGTAAGGAGACCAAAACTATACACAGTACTCCAGGTATGGTCTCACCAGAGCCCTATATAATTGCAGCAAGACCTCCTTACTGTTATACTCCAACCCCCTTGCAATAAATACCATTTGCCTTCCTATTTGCTTGCTGTATCTGCATGTTAACTTACTGTGATTCGTGTACAAGGACACCCAAATCCCTCTGAATACCAACATTTCTTAGTCTCTCATCTTTTAAAAAAGATTCTGCTTTTCTATTCTTCCTTCCAAAATGGATAATTTCACATTTCCCAGCATTATACTCCATCTGCCACCTTCTCGTCAAACATGATTTCCCTTTCATAAAACCATGTTGACTCTGCCCAATCATATTATAATTTTCTAAGTACCCTCTTAGTACGTCCTTAATAATAGATTCTAGCATTTTCCCTACTACTGATATAAAGCTAACTGGCCTACAGTTCCCTGTTTTCTCTCTCCCTTCTTTCTTGAATAGAGGAGGTTATATTTGCTACCTTCCAATCTACAGGGATCATTATATAATCTAGGGAATTCTGTAAGATCAAAACCAATGCATCCACTATCTCTGCAGCCACGTCTTTTAAAACCCTAGGATGTAGTCCATCAGGTTCAGGGGATTTGTCGGCTTTTAGTCCCATTAATTTCTCCAGAACTTTTTCTTTACTAATCTTAATTACTTTGGGGTCGATTTTGCGATGGTGGCGGTTGGCAGCTGGGGTGGGGGGGTGGTGGGGGAGGGGGTAGGGGGGGGTGCGGTGGGTGGAGGTGCGCGTGACAAATCCATATGAATAAAACTTACCGTTTCCGATGCTATCGCATGTTGATTGATGATGATTAACGTCCTCTCTGGGTTTCACTGTCGTCAGGAGCTGCAACGTGCGGGGGGGTGGGGGGAGGAGAGGAAGAGAGAGAGCGATACGTCATCCGGTGCTGGAATGGAAGATCAGGGGGGAGAGGGAAAGATCGGGGGGGAGAGGGGAAGATCAAGGTTGAAGAGAGGGGTATCGGGGGGGAGAGGGGAAGATCAAGGTTGAAGAGAGGGGTATCGGGGGGGAGAGGGGAAGATCAAGGTTGAAGAGATTGGTATCGGGGGGGGAGAGGGGAAGATCTGGGGGGCAGAGGGGAAGATCGGGAGTGAAGAGGGGGACATCGGGGGGGTGAAGAGAGGGACATCAGGAGGATATCGGGGGGGGGGTGAAAAGGGGGAGATCGGAGAGGGAGACATCGGATATCGGAGCAGGGTGCAAAGGTAAGTTCATTTTGTGTTTTAACTTCCTTCTATGATTTTTTAATTTAATTTATTTAGTTTCTCCAGGCGTGAATCAGAAGCGGTGGGCAATCCGCCCAGGTAAGTTAAAAATCGTTACAATCACTTAATCTGTCACAGGTAAAGTGCCTTAAGTATCTCAATGAGGTACATTTGGCTCTTTAACTGTCATCCTGCTGGCATTAATTGCTGGTGGGACTTCCGTTTTTGGGGCACCCACGCGCACACGGGTGGGTCCCTGGGAAATTCGGAGGTCGCTGGGTTGGAGCCAGCTTCCGAACCCGAACGGGATTTCTGCGATTTTTGGAGCCCACCTGCAATTGCCCCCTAAAATTGAGCCCTTTAAGTTCCTCACATTCATTAGACCCTTGGTTCCCCATTATTTCTGGTATGTTTTTTGTGTCTTCTACTGTGAAGGCAGATACAAAATATTTGTTTAACATCTCTGCCATTTCCTTATTCCCCATTGTAATTGAAAATAATATTTCAATGAAGTTCTCGGTTAGTTCTGGCCTTCTTGTACTTGTAGGAATTTTTAAACATCGTCCAAACTTTGTGACTTTTGATCACGTATGAGGAATATGAAATATACAGCTGAGTGTTGCACTGGGTTTCAACAGTTTACTGCTGATCTGTTTAAAGTACCTCTGAGCCAAGGGCTGCTCAGCCGCTTAAAGTGCCCGTGAGCAGAATGCAGCAAACTGCATAATTGTGGAGGAACCTGCTGTCATCAGAACTAGGTAGCTCTCATCCACCAAATACAATACTAAATCAGTTATTGTAACAGTTTCAGCAAAATCCATATTGAAAAGATACTCTACCGAAGAGTTTAGCTGCTCGATCATTGAATTGCCTTTGGCTCAGTGGGTGTTCTAATTCCTTTTTGGTCATTTTCATTTATTCCCAGCAGAAAATTGCCACATATTTCTTTGTAAGCGCATTCACATGGTTTTGACAGGCCTTAACAAGCACTAGCAGATTTTTACAAAAAAATCCAGTTCCCTTTGTGTTTTTGTGTGGAAAACAGGGTGTAGAGCAGAACAAAAAAGGCATATGGGATACTTTCCTTCATTTAAGAAGGCATACGGGATACTTTCCTATATTAGCCGTGGCACAGAACATAAAAGCAGGGAGGTTATGCCAAAACTGTATAAAACACTAGTTAGGCCACAGCTAGAGTACTGCATACAGTTCTGGTCACCACATTACAGGAAAGATGTGATTGCACCAGAGACGGTACAGAGGAGATTTACGATGATGTTGCCAGCGCTGGAGAATTTTAGCTATGAGGAAAGATTGGATAGGCTGGGGTTGTTTTCTTTGGAACAGAGGAGGCTGAGGGCTGATTTAATTGAGGTGTATAAAATTATGAGGGGCCGAGATAGAGTGGACAGGAAGGACCTATTTTCCTTAGCAGAGAGGTCAATAACCAGGGAGCATAGATTTAAAATAATTGATAGAAGGATTAGAGGTGAGCTCCGGAGGAATTTTTTCACCCAGAGGGTGGTGAAAACCCAGAGGTGGAACTCACTGCCTGAAAGGGTGGTAGAGGCAGAAACCCTCAGCGCATTTAAAAAGTACTTGGATATACACTTGATGTGCTGTACCTACAAGGCTATGGACCAGGAGCTGGAAAGTGGGATTAGGTTAGATAGCTCTTTTTTGGCTGGCACAGACACGATGGGCTGAAAAGCCTCCTTCCATGCTGTAAATTTCTATGATTCTATGAAAAAATAGTGGGGGGGGGGGGGGGGAGTGGGGGGTTGGAAATTGGCTTCAGCTTATCTTTGTGTTTCCCATCAGTTTTAACACAACCTCTGCACTCTCCCTTCACCTTTGCACACAATAGTACTCTCCATAACTGGATCAGCTCACTGTGTGCTAGTTTGATTGGTCAAGTGGCTGTTCAGCAAGTTATTGAGTGCCTCGGCACATTGCTACGTGTGTTTTGATTGGCTCTTCATATGACAGTTTGTTGTAATACACCCAATCTTCCTGAAAGCACACAGAGCAAACTTACATATGTTCCTGAGAGTGAGTTAAACAGGAGAAAAAAAGTAACTCTCATTTAAATCCATTCTCTCTGTGCCAACAGTAATTTCAGCCCTAAAGTGATGCTGCCAAATTAGTACCAATTTGTGGCCTTTGTTATACCATAGACTCATACCCACTCCCATCTGAATTGAGGCTTTCCATTCTTATTTCATAGGGCCCTTAACAGAGACTGGAGATTTTCATCCCATCCTTGGAACTCAGACCCAAGACATGAAGTAATTGTATTCAAGTCTACTGTGCCACTAGTCTCCTACAATACATTAACTAGGAATGTATAATTCCATTAGCCAAAATATCTACTTGATTACTTCCAAGAAAGCAAATTGCCTAAGTGTATGTATAAGAATTTCTGAATGCCCTGGACATTTATGCATTTATTCAATTGCACAATATATTACAGTATGTATACTGTATTGTGAATTCCCTTGTTACCTACGATTAAAAAAATTTGATTTCATGTTACGCCAACCTGGTCCCACTAGTATTGTAAAAAAAAAGTTGGCAACTTAAACAGCTTAGACTACTTGCACAGAGTAATGCATAAATGGGACAGACTCAAATCAAAAGCAATTAATGCTACATTGATCAATTTGCTTAAAACAGAGTTGCAAGAATAGTTGGCCAAGAATGGGAGTGGCGATATAAGGATTATAAGCACTAACATGGATGAATAAATTATCTATTGAATATGACAGTTCTAGTCCTACAGGAATGTCATCTGTGGAATGCAACTGGTTGGGGTTGAACTCTGAGTTGTACCCTGGAGTTTTTGCTTGATTACCATCTGGGGTCAGAGAGATGTTTTATAGTGAATTATCTTTTTGGAAGTCCTACTTATGCTTATTCAGGAGACTGAATCAGATGAGAATAGTCTATAACAATGCAAATCATACAAAGTATGTTCGGAAATGCGGGCTCAATGGACCAAATAGTGTTTTCTTCTATTTTTTGTGCTATTACCCACCCATATTTTCATTCTCCTCACCCCAACCCATCCACCTCTTATTTGGCATCTGGCCCTCCTGTTTTGTAAAGTGTTCTGAGACTTTCTACAAAAGGAGGGACACTATACAAATGCAAGTTGTTGTTGCTGTGCAGCCGGAGTTGGTAGCCATGATGAAAACTGAATAAAATCAATAAACTGCTCAAGCTTCAGTTATAATTTCAGCCCTCCAATTTCTGTAACAGGTTCCAACTAATCTGTTATCCTAAACTGAACACACTCTAAACCCTATTTCATTCTATCTATAATATTTACATGGTACTGTAATTCATACTCTTCCATTTGTTAGAAATCATAGCTCTGTAAACCGCATAGTTTTATGAGTGGACCATGTTTGTTAATTTACGGGTCCCATGTCAGGCAGCTGCTGTGTGGATAATCCCTGTGATACTAAACAGCCATTGTCCTTCATTACTGATGGTCTTCTGCTTGTATAATTCACTTAACTTACTACAATGCCAGATAGTTTTCATGAACAAAAAAAAAGAGAAAAAAGTATTCTGTGAAAAGTTGCTGAGAATATACCTTTGGGATGGTATGAAATTGTGATGTAAAGTCACATATAGCATCACTCACTTTTAATCTACCAATTATAGTTAAATAGCAAACTAGTTTAACTAGCTTACTAAAGCAGCCGTATTGACATGAATGCTTGAAAGCATCTTATGGGATGTCATCAATGTTCGTCTGAACAGTATAGAGGCCTGAAGGAGTAGCCAGCATGGTTTTAGAACAATAGGTCATGCCTCATAAATTTACTGGAATTCATTGAGGAGGTAACTAATTTACATAGAATTACATAGGATGTAAAGCACAGAAACAGGCCATTTGGCCCAACAGGTCCATGCCAGTGCTTATGCTCCACACGAGCCTCTTCCCACCCTTTTTCATCTAACCCCATAAACATATCCTTCTACTCCTTTCTCCCTCATGTGTTTATCTAGCTTCCCCTTAAATGCATCTTTGCCAGTCGCCTCAACTGCTCCTTGTGGTAATGAGTTCCACATTCTACCCACTCTCTGGGTGAAAAAGTTTCTCCTGGATTCCCTATTGGACTTATTAGTGACTATCTTATATTTATGGCCTCTAGTTCTGGTCTCCACCACAAGTGGGAACATCTTCTCTACGTCTACCCTGTCAAACACTTTTGTAATCTTAAAGACTTCTAGCAGGTCACCCCTCAATCTTCTCTTTTCTGGAGAAATGAGCCCCAGCCTGTTCAATCTGTTCTGATAGGTATAACCTCTCAGTTCTGGTATTATCCTAGTAAATCTTTTTTGCACCTTCTCCGGTGCCTCCGTATCCTTTTTATAATATGTAGACCAGAACTGTTCACATTACTCCAAGTACGGTCTAACCAAGGTTCTATACAAGTTTAACAATTTAGGTGAGAAGGAGTCTCCAGTGCATATGTTCTACATGGATTTTCAAAAGGCATTTCATAAAGTTCTATATAAGAGCTTTTAAATAAATGATCATGGAATTAATGTCAAATTAGCTCATTAGATTGAAAATTGGCCTGATAATGTAAACCAGAAGATAATATTAATTGATCAATGGTCTAGTCAGGCATCAGTAACTTTGGATTGAAGCAGAAGTCTGTCGTTTAAATAGCCCAACTGCATATAAATACTATTTACAAATAACATGAAGGAATGTGGTTCCAGTAGTATTTTAAAATTTATTGATTACATCGAGTTATATATCTGAGGTTAGTATAGAAGAGATTATCAGCATTCAGAAGGATCCAAATAAATCAAGTGGAAGGGCTAAGGAAAAATAGTTGAATTTTAATATAGATAAATATAAGGTTATATACATAGGAACAGGAAATGTGAAATATATGTACACAATAAAGGGGTGACAGAAGGTGCTCAAAGGCCTCCTGGGAACATTTCAGAACTCCAAACATACGTAACCAGTCAAAAGAACGTTGCCTTACAATTCTGTGCATTGTAACTGGTGGATACATAATGATGGGGTATTCATTAGCAAAGATGGTAAAGAAAAAGTTGTTGGATGCGATTCTTGACTGTTCACTGAAAATATAACAAGATCATAAGATAGATATGGCTGAAGTAGGGTATTCAGTTCACTAACTTTAACTAATGCATCCAGCAATAATTCTGCAGTGACCCCTCATGGCATTGAACTGTTTCTTAAATGATTCCAGGGTTTTGCTTCCAATGCATCATCTGGAGGTCCATTCCAAGTATGAATTACTCTTTGAGTGAAGAACTACTTTTTGGCATCAGTCTTAAATGTACCATTTGCTAGTTTGAACCTGTGCCCTCTTGTCCTGCAATCAAGATTTAACTTGATATAGTGCTCAGGATTTTACCTTTTCTATTACTATTTTATATAATTTCCTCTCATTAGCTCCTTTCAAAGCTGAAGAATCCAAATTTTTCTAACCTTTCTTCATAGCTCTGACACTAGGGATTAGCTCATTGTCCTTCTCTGTGCTATTTCCAGGGTGTGGATGTTTCCCTTGTGCCTCAGTGTCTAGAACTGAATGTAGTATTCAAGGTGCAGTCTGACCAGAGCACTGTATAGCATCAGGATGACGACCTCAAACTTAATCTCCGCTGGTGTAGTAATATTTCTCAGCAATCTATTTTTTAGTTGTTATTCTGAAATGCCATGACATGGTAAAAGTTAAGTTTACTATCACTCTCAGATTTTTTTTCTGTTTGTCCCCTATTACAACACAATTTATTAAATAAAATGTGCTCCCCATTTTTCTTCCAATGTGCAAGACCTTGCCCTTACCTGAACTTATCAACAATATAATAGGATATGTCTTAAGACATTTGTTATGAGTTAAAACACGTTAATTTAAACTTATACTTATTGGTAAGGCCATATTTTACAATATTGTGAGTAATTTTGAGCACTCTGCTTTCAAAAAAATTACTATTGATGCATTGGACAACTTTCAGGAAAGAACAACTGAGATTAATCTGGGACTTAAACTGTTAAGTTGCGAAGTGAAGCTCATAGATTTGAATATTATTTAAATGGAGTACAGGTAATGGAGAGGGGAAATGACTCAGGTTTGTAAAATGCTGAAAGATATGGGTAGTGTCGATATAGGCAGATTATTTAACTAAACTGTGATCACAGAACAAGAGACAATGGGGGTGATTTTAAACCCCAAGAACGGGTGGGTTAGGGGGCGGGTGGGAGTTGAAAATAGTTGTTTTTTGGGTTGTGACCCCAACCCAGCTTTATTTCTGGGTTTAATGTTGGTGCGTAAAAGTACAGGCTTCCCACTGGGAATGCAAAGTCCGAAAGTTTTGCGATTGCGACCCAAAAAAAGAACTATTTTCAACTCCCACCCGTCCCCAGCCCACCCGTTCTTGGGGTTTAAAATCACCCCCCATTAAGTGCAAAATTAACAAGGCTCAAACAAGACCAGTGATTATAATATTTCATTTTGCACAGCATAGTATACATAGGGAATGGAATCCTAACAAATGTTATGCTCTTTAAAACAAATATGGTTGAGAACAGAGTGAAGATTATGTATAGACACATAACAAAATGTTCTGAAAATGATGATTTCTATGCTGCAGGGATCAAAGATAAAAGACCTGTGATAAAAAGTGGAAAAGCTCAGCAAGTGAGGCAGCACCTGTGGAGAAAGAAACAGAGTTAACGTTTCAGGTCAAAGACCTTTCGTCAGAACTGGGAGATGTTAAAGAGTTAAAGTTTTTAAGCAAGTACAGAGCCAGGGAAAGGGGAGGGGAGGAAATATATTACAAAGGGGAAGGTCTGTGATAGGATAGAGGGTAAGAGTAATTACATGACAAAAGGGATGATGGTGCAAGGCAAGGAGGGTGGTAATGGGACAGGTTAAGAAACAAAAGATCAGTCTAGAGGAGCTGTAAATGGCAACATCAGAACCATAACCAGCAGCTGCAGTCCAACAACCAAAAAAAAAATGGGAGCAGTGGTTATGGTCTGAAGTTATTGAAATCAATGTTGAGTCCGGAAGATTGTAAAGTGCCTAAATGAAAGGCACTTTTGTTTCCTTTTGTTTAGGTGCTTTACAACTTTCCAGACTCAACATTGATTTCAATAACTTCAGACTATAACCACTGCTCCCATTTTTTTGTTGGTTGTTGGACTGCAGCTGCTGGTTATGGTTCTGATGTTGCCATTTACAGCTCCTCTAGACTGATCTTTTGTTTCTTAACCTGTCCCATTACCACTCTCATGGCCTTGTCTTTTGTCATTTAATCACTCTTCCCCTCTGTCCTATCACAGACCTTCCCCTTTGTAATATATTTCCTCCCCTCCCCTTTCCCTGGCTCTGTACTTGCTTAAAAACTTTAACTCTTCCAGTTCTGATGAAAGGTCTTTGACCTGAAACGTTAACTTTGTTTCTTTCTCCACAGGTGCTGCCTCACTTGCTGAGCTTTCCCAGCATTTTCTGTTTTTATTTCAGGTTTCCAGTATCTGCAGTATTTTGTTTTTGAGATATTACCAATGCATTGATATTAGTCAGGGTTGACTATTATAGACTGTTTTCTTGCCATGTCCAGATTATTTTAGTGGGACAGGAGCGATTTCACAGAACTTCAACTCCTTCGAATTTTTACCTGTGGCTACGTACCTCCCTTGGGAGTTTTCTTTTATCAAATGATTTTCTATTAAGTTGTACAAATGTTTACACATCTCCTCAGGTCAGGTCACGACACAATACAGGACAACACACTGCATCCTACATTGCAGATGAAGCATTACATGCAGATACTTACACTGAGTTTTCCTTGGGGTATATTTCATGACAGGGCAATTGTAACATGTTTTGTATGGTCTTCTTATGACAAAGTTATTTCTCATCATTACTCTTGCTTGAGGCTTTTTAATTTGGTATTTGTCCTCTAGTTCTGTGATCACTGTTTAAATTAGATAACCTGCTTACATTATCCATGACATTTAGCATTTTATAGAGAGCTGGATAATGTCATCTCTCAACAGATTCATGAGTTCAATGGTGTTATCATGTTCCATGCTTTTTATGTGATCATAATTTAAAGATGCCTCAGATCCCCGGATTGATCTAATTTCCTTTTGCTATGATAAAAATGAAAAACATTGCAAATCTGAGAGAAAGTGGTAGAAAAGCAAAGTCGTTCTATCAGTATCTGAAAGAGAAAAAACAGGTTGACAATTTGGCTGAAGGTGAAGGGGCTTTTCAGGTGAAAGGTCCACCCATGAATCATTATCCTAACTTTTCTCTTTTCAGGTGTTGAAGAACATCTTTGTGTTTTCTGTTTTGATTTCCTCCTTTATGTTGCTCAATGCCTGGTTTAATTCTGCAATTTCTGGTAGTAAAGGAGGAAATAAAAACAGAAAATACAAAGATAATGTTCAAAACCTGAAAAGAGAAAAGTTAGGATAATGATTCAGGGGTAGACCTTTCACCTGAGCTTGAGAACAAAGGAACTATTATATATATCTTGGTGCTGTCTCATTTAGCACTGCTTTTTCCAGAATAAATGACTGTAAGTGGATAAGAGCTGTTACTAACGAGAAGAATAGTCAACAGAATATAGATAAGTCTTGTGATATTTCTTCCTGCATTTTACATACATCATCATTATTATGAAACACTTTGAATAAATCTGTAAAACTGTTTTAAAACTTTGTTATTAGTGATGTAATGCAACAATGATTGCAACAAATATGTTTACCATTCCATCCAATAGATTGCAACAGAATAAAGTCTAAAGGAAGATGCTTGGACATTTCCTTTTAAGAATTTTCCCACTTCTCCCTCCAAGAAATGGGTTTCACAGGGCTCCCAGCAATAGGTAAATGGACAATACCTTGTGGTGCTGAATTATGCTGATCTGAACTGGGGTGGCAAACGGCATTACAACTGATGTCATCACAAGAGGAGGGGGAGAAATAAAATCAGTCACTCTTCCAAAGTGTGCATGCGGCTGATGACAGGATCGGACAAGGCTGTGATACCTCCCTTGGTTAAAGAGCCTACTAAAACTCACGGTTAGAAATTCATCTCGGACGGTAGCTCTAAACAGGGTTTATCACATCGACCACCTGTTACACGTCCTACTTGATATTCAGTTGTATTGATGTCAGTGAGTCTGATTATGGGATGGGCAGTATAATGGGCGGCAGATGCGATTCACCCGTTTTTGCACTACCGGCCAAGATGATTTTCTACCCCAACAATTTAGGTTCAAACATGAGGAATAGTCAACTGGGCAAGGCATCAGGACACAGCTAGTGTCTAGAATTTTGCTTAAAATGAATCACTGTCCTCAGGAGAGAAGAACATTAGAAAAAAAAGGGAACAAAAATTACTGACCTTATTTGTACGGGAACTGAATTATACACAAAGCAGTCACTGCACTCCTAAAGTAATACATTGTGGAAAGCACTTTTGAGATGTTTGGATGAGGTGATAAGTACTATGTGAATACAAGTATTTATTTTAACTCAATTATGTGACACAAACATAATATAAATTATGGCCCTCAATTTAATAACTGAAAATGTTTCTCAGCTGTTTCTTATTCTTCTGATCTCAGTACTTGGTCCTCACTTATTTAGACCACCTTGGTTGCCTTGCGATCTTTGTTCCTGCTAAGAAATATGGGCAAATTATGTCACTATGGACTTACAGCCAGCCAGCATGACATCACCCTTATTTAAGTAATGAAGTTAAATTTATAATGGGGGGGGCGGGTGGGGTCGGGGGAGTGCTCTATATTGGAATTGCAAATTCACGGTGACATAACATGACATAATTCATCAAGACTTCTTAGTAGAGAAAAGAATGCCATGGCAACCCAGGTGGCCCAAATAAGTAAGTGCAGAGTAGTCCAACCAGAGGAATGAGAAACAGCTGAGAAGCATTCCTGTTAATTAAACGGAGAGAAAAGTCAATAATTTAATGAAAGGTATGACTTCACCACTGGGCTTTGGAGTCCCCCTTTAAGCCAGTTCAAAGTTGCGCTGGTGTTGGCTCAATCCCACCCTCCAAAATGCTCCATACAACATTCTGGCCAATGTCAGTTTGTACCAGAAAATTCTGCTAATTTACTTTGCTTTATAACGTACTCCCAGATTTAATAAATAATTATTGGAACCGAGCTACTGTGAGCTGTTAGAGTTAAAGATGAAAATGAATAATCGACTTTCCTCTCAGACACGCATGTGGTAGACGGATGAATTTATGAGCAAGTTAAGTGAAGAGGACGTGCCAAGCTTTCTACAGTAGTCCTAGTGTTTACACTGGATAAACCCTTTTTTATCTTGCATTGATAAATATAGCTTATATATGTTATGAAGCATGTTTAACTGCTATTTGAAATAGTATGATTTATGAGAGAGAGTTGTCCCTGAGAGAAACAGCACATATTGCTTATTTTGGCAGGTGTACTGCTTTTGAGTCTATAAAAGAAACTGCTATCAACTCTGTACTGTAAAAAGGCCCATTACTTGACTACAACATGTAGAAAGGCATTAACCCCTAGTAAGGAAATGTGCACCACTGAGGAGCTACAGCTGGAGAAAATCAAAAGATTTCTGGCTCAGTCAAAAATGTTTCTGACACCTATGTATTTGTCATCTGTTATTTTCAATGAGATTCTACTCAGAACACTTATGCATACAAAAAAATTGGGAGAGGTTTTTAAGCCAAGTGACACAAATGTTGGGATGTACCATTCTGGTCTGTGGTCTGCTCGTGTCCATTGTTGCTTTATACCTGGTGGTATGGACCAAGTACTGATATAATCAAAGCAAACTGCAAAACTGGACAATAGTTTAAGTATGAGTTCATGGATGAAAACCCAGGGCATGGCCTCGTGTTACAAGGTCACTGAGTTCTCCTGAAAGGCCCAGTCCAAAAATGTTAGCCAATCTTTTTCTTTCAGACGTTGGCTGATCTGCTGAGAATTTCCAGCATTTATTGGTTTTGTTTAAATATTTCCACAAGTTTTAATAGTTTTACTGAACAAATGTCATCAGGGCATGGGAGAGAAAATCAGGTAAACTCGGCAGTCAAAGATGCGAACCGATGTAAATGAGCATCAACTATATTTATTGCTATAATTATAAAGTAGTGTTATCATACACCTGTCGTGACCTCACTGGGAACTACAATGGCCCATAAATTGCTCCGAGTGGTGAACCAGCAGCGGTCGCCGCTCATTAGATTTAAATTCACCCACTAAGTTACCGCGTTCTTTTTGGCGGCAACTTCCTTGAACTACGAGTTCAAGTAACACCAGTGTTCTTTCCCGGGCTGTGTAAGTGGTGAAAGGATCTCTAAGGACCCTCAACCAACCAGCTTAAAGCAAGCTGCGCTGTGAGAGCCAGTAAGCGTAGTTCATTCACAAACAGCGCAAACTAAAAACCTGGATGTGCCCGATAAGGTAATATAAAGTGAAATTGAGAAAGTGAAACAAAGGGAGGAGAAGATTAAAAGACTGAGACAAAAGAGACAGAAGGAAAAAGTTAAAAAAAATTAAATTTTTTAATTTAAATTTTTTTTTTAAATGTCCAAAAACTATTACAATCGGGAGTAATAAAACTCCACGTTTTTAAAAGTTAATTTTTAGTGCCAGAGAGGTTGATTGGCAATCATTAAGACTTACAATGCTGTTAAAACTTAGTTTAGAATTAAAAAACTATGCGTGCCTTTTTTGTAGCGAGATTAGTTTGTTTCCAGCTAGGCAGGAAGAGCAAGTTGGCGTTGGTCCGTTGATTCCATTCATTGCAGCCGGCGATATCCCTTTAAGGTGAAGCTGTCACATTGAACCAGGAAGAGCAAGTTCCAGATTTCCACATTTAACTGCACATGTGTGGTTCGGATCTTGCTCTTCAGTTTCGCCACTAGTAACGGTGAGTGCTGTTAGGCTCACAGTTATTTTAAAAGCAATTTCTGGGCCCTATCTACCATACAAGAAATTCACCATATATTGAATACAATTTGCTCTTTAAAATGACCTTAAAGCAATACCTAAAGGGTTATTGTTGCCACTGAAAATATCGGCAGCGGTGTTTTTAAATAGGTAACAAGATGATGTTATTTATGTCAACAACAACAACTTACATTTATACAGCACCATTAATGCAGTAAAATGTCCCAAAGAGCATTATTAAACAAAATTTGACACCGAGCCACGTAAGGAGATATTAACACAGGTGACCAACTGCCTGGTCAAAGAGGTAGGTTTTAAGGAACATCTTAGGACCATAGGAACAAGAGTAGGCCATTTAACCCCTCAAGCCTGTTCTGCCATTCAATGAGATCTGTGACCCAATTCCATGTACCCGCCTTAGCCCCATATCTGTTAATACCTTTGGTTAACAAAAATCTATCGATCTCAGATTTAAAATTAACAATTGAGTTAGCATCAACTGCCATTTGCGAAAGAGAGTTCCAAATTTCTACCACCCTTTGCGTGTAGAAGTGTTTCCAAGCTTCACTCCTGAAAGTCCTGGCTCTAATTTTTAGGCTAAGTCCTAGACAGCCCAACCAGCGGAAATAGTTTCTCTCTATCTACCCTATCAGTTCCCCTTAATATCTTGAAAACTTCGATCAAATCACCCCTTAATCTTCTAAATGCCAGGGAATAAATAATCTCGCCTCGTAATTTAACCCTTGGAGTCCAGGTATCATTCTAGTAAATCTACGTTGCACTCCATCCAAAGCCAATATACCCATCCTAAGGTGTGGTGCCCAGAACTGAACACAGTACTTCAGGTGTGGTCTAACCAGGGCTTTGTATAGCTGTACCTCTTGTATTCTAATCCTCTAGATATAAAGGCCTGCATTCCATTAGCCTTTTTTTATTATTTTCTGTACCTGTCCATGACATTTTAATGATCTATGTACATGGACCCCCAAGTCTCTTTGGACCCTCCACTGTTTTGAGCTTTTCACCATTTAGAAAGTACTGTGATTTATCCTTTTTAGATCCAAAGTGAATGACCTTGCACTTGCCTACGTTGAAATCCATTTGCCACAGTTTTGCCAATTCACTTAATGTATTAATATCTCTCTGTAATTTTATGCTTCCATCTACACTGCTTACAATGCTGCCTATCTTTGTGTCATCGGCAAACTTGGATATGTGGCTCCCTATCCCATCATCTAAGTCGTTAATAAACAGTGAATAGTTGAGGCCCCAACACAGATACCTGTGGGACACCACTAGTCACATCCTGCCAATTTGAGTACCTGCCCATTATCCCTACTCTCTGTCTCCTGCCGCTCAGCCAATTTCCTAACTAGGTCAATAATTTGCCCTCAATTCCATGAGCTTCAATTCTAGCTAACAATCTCTTATGATGGACTTTATTGAATGCCTTCTGGAAGTCCATATAAACAACATCCATAGACATTCCCCTGTCCACTACTTTAGTCACCTTTTCAAAAAATTCAATCAGATTTGTCAGGCATGACTTACCCTTTACAAATCCATACTGCCTCTCTCTGATCAGCTGAAAAATCTCAAGGTGTTCAGTCACTCTACCCTTAATTATAGACTCTAGTAATTTCCCAACAACAGATGTTAGGCTAACTAGTCTATAATTCCTTGGTTTCCCTCTTTCACTTTTCTTAAATAGCGGAGTGACATGTGCAATTTTCCAATCTAAAGGAATGGTTCCTGAATCGAGGGAACTTTGGAAGATTATAGTTAGGGCATCTGCAATATTCTCACCTACTTCCTTTAAAACCCTGGGATGGAAACCATCTGGTCCTGGGGATTTGTCACTCTTTAGTGCCATTATTTTCTTCATTACTGTTAATTTGCTTATGTTAATTATGGTGAGTCCCCATCCCTGATTCAAAATTAGTTTCCTTGGGGTGTCCGGCATGCTATCCTCTTCCTCTACTGTAAATACTGACGCAAAGTAATTATTTAACATGTCCGCTGTTTCCTCATTTTCATTTACAATATCAATATTATCAGTTTTTAAGGGGCCCACATTACTCTTCACCACCCTTTTTTTCCTAATATAATTGAAAAATATTTTTGTCTTGATTTTGATATCTCTTGCAAGTTTCTTTTCATATTCCCTATTTGAAGCTCTTACTATCTGTTTTGTCACCCTTTGCTGTTCTTTGTATTGCTCCCAGTCACCAGGATCTGTGCTAATTTTTGCATTTTTGCATGTTTTTTCTTTTAGCCTTATGTTGTTCCTTACCTCTTTTTCGTCCTTGGCTGTTTTTCTTGGCAGGTGGAGCTCTTGCCCCTTAGGGTTATAAACTGGTTCTGTATGACGTTAAATTCTTTTTTGAACACCGCCCACTGATCGTTTTACCCATTAACAGATTTGCCCAGTTTGCTGTGGACAGCCTCTGTCTCATCCAGTTGAAGTCAGCCTTACCTAAATTTAGAATCTTAGTAGCTGATACGGGTTTCTCCCTTTCAAAAGCAACATTGAACTCGATCATATTATGATCGCTATTAGATAAATGTTCATGTACCATTAGGCTCTTAACTAAATCTGGCTCATTACTTATTATTAAATCTAATATAGCCTGCCTCCTTGTTGTTTCTATGCTTCTAGGACATATTTTTGCAGAAAGCTGTCCTGAACAAACTCAAGAAATTTGTTTCTTTTCTGACATGAGCTCGTCTGCTTATCCCAGTCAATATGAAAGTTAAAATCCCTCATTAAAACCACTCTGCCTTTGCTACATGCACGTCTAATCTCTGCATTTATACATTCTGCCACTTCACAGCTGCTACCAGGGGGCCTATACAAAACTCCCACTACAGTCTTAAATCCTTTTCTATTTCTTAATTCTATCCATAAAGTCTCTCCACTGCCTGCTAATCACTCATTAGATCCTCTCTTATCATTGAAGTAATTTCATCCTTAATCACTAAGGCTACTCCTCCCCCTCTACCAGTTTCCCTAACCTTTCTGTAGACCTTATAACCTGGTACATTCAGTTCCCAGTCCTGACCATCTTGCAGCCATGTCTCAGTAAGGGCTACTATTGAATTTGTGCCTGCAATTCATTCAATTTGTTCCTTATACTTAATGCGATTGTGTAATGAATGCTTATTTGGGCCACACACCCTAACCTATTCTAATGTTGTTTTTCTCAAACATTTCTTATTTCTCTCTCCTAATTTAATTGCTTTACATTTTCCCTTTACCTGCAGTGCCTAAAGCATAATTTCTGACTATGACTCTACTCTCTTCCTTTTCGTTTGTTTTAGAATTATTATTTATACTACCTCTTCCACCTGAGCCCTCCCCTCCATTTACTACTTTAATGTCCTTGTGAACGCCCTATTTAGCCTTTCCGGTAGGACCCTGGACCCAGCCCGGTTCAGGTGGAGCCTGTCCCAGCGGTACAGCTCCTTCCTGTCCCAGTACTGGTGCCTGTGTCCCATGAAATGGAACGTCTCTTTCCCACACCACTCCTTCAGCCACGTGTTCACCTCCCGAATATGCTTATCCCTACGCCAATTTGCACATGGCTCAGGTAATAATCCAGAGACCCTTGAGGTCCTGTATTTTAATTTAGCTCTTAGCTCCTGGTACTGTCTGAACAGGATTTCTTGCCTACTCTTTCCTATGTTGTTGGTTCCAACATGAACCACAATGACTGGATCCTCACCCTCCCTCTCCAAAATACTTTCAAGCCAGTTCGAGATGTCCCTCACCCTGGCACCAGATACGCAACATATCATGTGGGACTCTCGATTCTGCTTACAAAGGATGCTATCTGTTCCTCTAATTATTGAATCCCCTACAACTACCACATGACACTTCTCCTCCTCCTCCCCCCTTTGGACAGTCTCCTGCTCCAACGTGCCATGGTCAGCATTCTGGCTGTCCTTCCAACAGTCTTTATCCTTATCCTTACAGGTAGCAAGTACATAGTACCTGTTGAATAGGATCAATTTCTGCAGATCCGCAATCTCTATCTCACCTGAGTTACCCTTACTCTGTACACTTCAGGTAGAGAGGTGGAGTGGTTTAGGGAGGGAATTCTCGAGCTTAGGGCCTAGGCAGCTGAAGGTATGGCTGCCAGTGGCACTACTGATTATGGCTGATTGATTTCACTACAAAATCAAACCCGTATTTCAGAAGCTTACACAGTACTTGAGAACACATCTGGCAACCTGAAAATGGAGTTTTCAGACTGACTGCTTCAGGAACGGGCCTTGGTCCGCCTTTCTCTGGTGTAATGACAATATGTAGTTCCTTAAAGAAATTAAATAAAATGAATATTCTACTGAACTGCTGAGCAATCTTAAGACTTATAAAGGAAGATATCTATATACTTAGCAGTGTATCTCAGGGACCTCCTGTTACTGTGATTTATAATTCAAAGTCCCTCTTACAGACCGTTAGAATCACTTTCCAGTGACAGTATGAAGTTGTCCTCCAGCAACATCATGAATTGGAGATGCTACCCGTATGTGTCTATCCTCATTCATGGTGCTACTAAGGAAGATCTATACAACTTCACTAGAAAGGTATTCATTTACAAAATGCCTGCTATTGGCCTGCCTTGGAGTCCACACAAAATGTCTGCTTCTGGACTGCTTCAGACCAAACCTTTGAACGAACATAGGAATAAAGGAGAACTAACAGACACCAATAAGTGCACCAGATTTTAACACATTATTTTTAACATTTAGGGTTACGTGGCAATTCTGTAGAGTACCTTTCATCTATAATACACTCACACACGGTATAAATAGCACACTTTATTGCTGGTTGGTAATGCAGTCAATTTCATTCATGATATAAAATCTGTAAACAACCACTGGGAGTTTCGTATCCTGTATTTAGCATTCTCGCCAATCAAAACAAGGAAGGAAATGCTTCGTCTGACTCAAACATAATATATATATGCTTCTTTAAGAAAAAAAGGAAAAGTAAGAAAAATAAATTAAGTATATATAGTTCCTGTTTGTTTTTTCATGCACAGAACTATGTCTTACTCAAAGTTCCTGCTGTCATTTTTTTGGATGGAGGGAGTCAGAATCTTTCAATTTTCTTTCTTATTCAAGGCGAGGGATGTCAGTGCTGGGGAATGGAATACTTTTCGATAGTGCAGCCAGATGAAAAATTAAGCTGCTTTTGCTCTGCCCCAACCACGTGCCTTCATGCCAACCTTAGAAAAGAACTTCCTACTGCTTCGATGCCACTGTTTCCAGTTTCCATGCCAATCATCCTACAAACTTAGTTCCAACTTGAACTGAATTGTGGAAGTATATTTTGTATTGCGGGCTCACACCCACAAGGAACTTATTTCATGTAGCATCATTTTTGCCAGTCCTTTAACGTGGTCTAATTTGACTCTAAGTTTACAGTTGAAGGGACAGTTTTCTAATCCATTGCACTGCCCAGTATCTCACATGCACTACCTATTGGCATGATACTATCAGTCTGATGTTTCACCATTCTGTATTAATGTGCTAATCACTCCACCTACCCAGTCCTCCTTCCACACCCATGATTTCCATCAAAAGTAAAACCTCCACATCTCTTTTCTTATACAAATCAGGGTCCATAAAGATGACCTGTTGGGGGGTGGGGGGGAGAAGAAAACTTTAAAAAAATTATCTAATTCTTTATTTATTGTTCTTCACATATGATGGATAATTTCCACATACACATGAACTTCAGGAGAGAGATCTGTCCCACTTATAACAATGGCAGAGGCAAGTTTTCTGACAAATTGCATGTCTCCACTTGGGGATAATTGAAAGGTAAATGTTTTATTTTGTTATTTAACACCTTCACGACTACTTGACTTTTTTGTAGTACTTAAGTAGTTTGTATCCATTTTCCACGGCAGATTAATGGGAGCCTTGTGGTGGGCAGCTCCTCAGTTCTTGATTTATGCAAGTCCCAATAGTCTAATGTTGATATGTGTCTGTCAGTCTAGTGTGTGGCATGAGTCAGTCTTGGGCGGTCCAGTGGAGGATATCAATCTGTATATTGAATGGCATTCATTGTAAAGGTGATCAGTAACCTAGCTGAAGCAATGGCCACCATAATGGTCAGAAGCTTGAGCCACTGGATACCACAAGCTCAAATGTATTTTGTATGGCTACATTAGGGCATGAAGTAGGATATGTAGTATAATATGTGTGGTATTTCCCATACAGTAAAAGAAACATCTATTCTAAATTATAAAGAAGGAAACAGTTGCTATAACATGGAATCTGGATGTTGTCCATATGTTTACACCGGAGTAACTTTGTGCTTATACTGTGTCTCATTTTAGCAATGTGATAAAATAAATACTTGAGGCAACCACTAGACTTGAAGATTTGACCAAATTGTTCCAATTAAGATTCTGCTTTGTTGCAACCATCTGTCCTAAGAGCTTGAGGTACGTTTTTGCTACTATTCTTTTTCCAGCAGAAAAGAGCACAACATGTTCTCTGATAGATGTACTATCACCCAGATGGTATAAAGCCAGGCTCCCAACATAGGTATGATCTGGTTGACTTCTTCAGGTTAATCAGTAAGCCCAGCTTTCCAAATTTTAAATCATGCTTCTTGCCTCCAGTCTAGAGGCTCCTTTCTGTAGCCAGTCATTCTAATACGCATGAAACTGTTGAAGAATGTTTCTGTTTAACAAGTCTGATCCTTTCATAGTTTTAAACACCTCTATCGTCACTCCACAATCTTCACTATTATAACAAAAACAGTCCCAATTTTTCTAGACTTTCTTCATGTTTGTATTTCCTCCTACCAGGCAGTATCTTAGCGTATCTGTGCTGTACCCTCTCTATTGCCACAACATCCTTCCTATAGTAGGGAGCCTAAAACTGCACACAGTGCTCCCAACTCTGGTCTTACTAAGGGTTTATATAGAGGCACCATTTTAACTAAAATATACCAATGCACACCGATTGACATTGAACTCAATCAGTTATTTTTTTGCCTATTCCAGCATAATCAATATCTCTTTGCAGATTCCTTTACTGAGCTTATCATTATAGCATCATCTGCAAATTTGAGGATCACCCCCACGAGCCATATTTCCAAATTACTGATGTACAGAGTGAGCAGAAATAAACAAGAAATAGGCTGATATAAAGGATGAGGAATTATTAACAGTACTTCCAAGGTTCAAGGTTCAGCTCTGTCCGATGTCAATTTATGGATACGAGTTCGAAACTCCTGATGTACATATTGACAGGTTTGATTTAGTGATTTCTCTAACTGCAATTTTGGGGTGAGTGAGAACTCCAAGTGCATTGATATCTGGAACAGTTCATATAGCCTTTGCTTTCTCTAGTCCTTGCAATGGCTCCCCAGGCAATCTGAAGTTATCAATTGAGAATGGGAAATATTTTATTTTCAACAACAACAACTTGCATTTATATAGCGTCCTTAATGTAGTATGTCAAGGCACTTCACAAGAGCATTATCAATCAAAATTTGACAACTAGCCACATAAGGAGATATTACGACAGGAGACCAAAAGTTTGGTCAAAGAGGTAGGTTTTAAGGAGCATCTTAAAGGAGGAGAGAGAGGTAGAGAGGCGGAGAGGTTTAGGAAGGGAATTCCAGAACATGGGCCTAGGCAGCTGAAGGCAGGGCTGCCAATGGTATCGCGATTAAAATTGGGGATGCACAAAAGGCCAAAATTGGAGGAGTGCAGAGGTCTCGGAGGGATGTAGGGTTGGAGGAAGTTACAGAGATAGGGAGAGGTGGGGCCATGGAGGGATTTGAAAACACGGATGAGAATTTTTAAATCGAGGCGTTCCCAGACCGGGAGCCAATGTAGGTCAGCGAGTGCAGGGGTGAAGGGTGATTGGGACTTGGTGCAAGTTAGGATACAGGCAGCAGAGTTTTGGATGATCTCAGGTTTATGGAGGGTGGAAGATGCGAGACCAGCCAGGAGAGTATTGGCATAGTCAAGTCTAGAGGTAACAAAGGCATGGATAAGGGTTTCAGCAGCAGGTGAGCTGAGGCGGGGTGGAGATGGGCGATGTTACGGAGGTGGAATTATCGCTCTTGGTAATGGAGCGGATATGTGGTCGGAAGCTCATCTCAAGGCCATAAAGTATGCCAAGGTTGCGAACAGACCGGTTCAGTCTCAGACAATGACGAGGGAGAGGGATGGAGTCGGTGATAGGGAACGGAGTTTGTGGCGGGGCTGAAGACAATGGCTTCGGACTTCCCGATATTTAGATGGAGGAAATTTCTGCTCATCCAGTACCGGATGTTGGACAAGTGGTGTGAGAAATTAGAGACAGTGGAGGGGTTGAGAGAGTTGGTGGCGAGGTAGAACTGGGTGTTGTCAGCGCACATGTAAAACCTGATGTTTCGTTTTCGAATGATGTCACCGAGGAGCAGAATGTAGATGAGAAATAGGAGGGGGCCAATGATAGATCCTTAGGGGATTCCAGAGGTAACGGTGCAGGAGCGGGAAGAGAAGCCATTGCAGGTGATTTTATTATTTTTTTATTCGTTCACGGGATGTGGGCGTCGCTGGCAAGGCCAGCATTTATTGCCCATCCCTAATTGCCCTTGAGAAGGTGGTGGTGAGCTGCCTTCTTGAACCGCTGCAGTCCATGTGGTGACAGTTCTCCCACAGTGCTGTGAGGAAGGGAGTTCCAGGATTTTGACCCAGCGACAATGAAGGCACGGCGATATATTTCCAAGTCGGGATGGTGTGTGACTTGGAGGGGAACGTGCAGGTGGTGTTGTTCCCATGTGCCTGCTGCTCTTGTCCTTCTAGGTGGTAGAGATCGTGGGTTTGGGAGGTGCTGTCGAAGAAGCCTTGGCGAGTTGCTGCAGTGCATCCTGTGGATGGTACACACTGCAGCCACAGTGCGCCGGTGGTGAAGGGAGTGAATGTTTAGGGTGGTGGATGGGGTGCCAATCAAGCGGGCTGCTTTATCTTGGATGGTGTCGAGCTTCTTGAGTGTTGTTGGAGCTGCACTCATCCAAGCAAGTGGAGAGTATTCCATCACACTCCTGACTTGTGCCTTGTAGATGGTGGAAAGGCTTTGGGGAGTCAGGAGGTGAGTCACTCGCCGCAGAATACCCAGCCTCTGATCTGCTCTCGTAGCCACAGTATTTATATGGCTGGTCCAGTTAAGTTTCTGGTCAATTGTGACCCCCAGGATGTTGACGGTGGGGGATTCGGTGATGGTAATGCCGTTGAATGTCAGGGGGAGGTGGTTAGGCTCTCTCTTGTTGGAGATGGTCATTGCCTGGCACTTGTCTGGCGCGAATGTTACTTGCCACTTATGAGCCCAAGCCTGGATGTTGTCCAGGTCTTGTTGCATGCGGGCTCGGACTGCTTCATTATTTGAGGGGTTGCGAATGGAACTGAACACTGTGCAGTCATCAGCGAACATCCCCATTTCTGACCTTATGATGGAGGGAAGGTCATTGATGAAGCAGCTGAAGATGGTTGGGCCTAGGACACTGCCCTGAGGGACTCCTGCAGCAATGTCCTGGGGCTGAGATGATTGGCCTCCAACAACCACTACCATCTTCCTTTGTGCTAGGTATGACTCCAGCCACTGGAGAGTTTTCCCCCTGATTCCCATTGACTTCAATTTTACTGGGGCTCCTTGTTGCCACACTCGGTCAAATGCTGCCTTGATGTCAAGGGCAGTCACTCTCACCTCACCTCTGGAATTCAGCTCTTTTGTCCATGTTTGGACCAATGCTGCAATGAGGTCTGGAGCCGAGTGGTCCTGGCGGAACCCAAACTGAGCATCGGTGAGCAGGTTATTGGTGAGTAAGTGCCGCTTGATAGCACTGTCGATGACACCTTCCATCACTTTGCTGATGATTGAGAGTAGACTGATGGGGCGGTAATTGGCCGGATTGGATTTGTCCTGCTTTTTGTGGACAGGTCATACCTGGGCAATTTTCCACATTGTCGGGTAGATGCCAATGTTGTAGCTGTACTGGAACAGCTTGGCTCGAGGTGCAGCTAGTTCTGGAGCACAAGCCTTCAGCACTACAGCTGGGATGTTGTCGGGGCCCATAGCCTTTGCTGTATCCAGTGCACTCAGCCGTTTCTTGATATCACGTGGAGTGAATCGAATTGGCCGAAGACTGGCTTCTGTGATGGTGGGGATATCGGGAGGAGGCCGAGATGGATCATCCACTCGGCACTTCTGGCTGAAGATGGTTGCAAACGCTTCACCCTTGTCTTTTGCACTCACGTGCTGGACTCCGCCATCATTGAGGATGGGGATGTTTGCAGAGCCTCCTCCTCCCGTTAGTTGTTTAATTGTCCACCACCATTCACGACTGGATGTGGCAGGACTGCAGAGCTTTGATCTGATCTGTTGGTTGTGGAATCGCTTAGCTCTGTCCATAGCATGTTGCTTCCGCTGTTTAGCATGCATGTAGTCCTGAGTTGTAGCTTCACCAGGTTGGCACCTCATTTTCAGGTACGCCTGGTGCTGCTCCTGGCATGCTCTTCTACACTCATCATTGAACCAGGGTTGATCCCCTGGCTTGTTGGTAATGGTAGAGTGAGGAATATGCCGGGCCATGAGGTTACAGATTGTGCTGGAATACAATTCTGCTGCTGCTGATGGCCCACAGCGCCTCATGGATGCCCAGTTTTGAGCTGCTAGATCTGATCTGAATCTATCCCATTTAGCACGGTGGTAGTGCCACACAACACGTTGGATGGTGTCCTCAGTGCGAAGACGGGACTTCATCTCCACGAGGACTGTGCGGTGGTCACTCCTACCAATACTGTCATGGACAGATGCATTTGCGACAGGTAGATTGGTGAGGACGAGGTCAAGTAAGTTTTTCCCTCGTGTTGGTTCGCTCACCACCTGCCGCAGGCCCAGTCTAGCAGCTATATCCTTCAGGACTCGGCCAGCTCGGTCAGTAGTGGTGCTACCGAGCCACTCTTGGTGATGGACATTGAAGTCCCTCACCCAGAGTACATTTTGTGCCCTTGCTACCCTGGCTACGACTGGACAGATCAGAATGGAACCAGGTGAGGGCAGTCCCACCCAGCTGGACGATGGAGGACAGGCGATGGAGGAGGATATTGGATATTGTAGTCAACTGTGTCAAAGGCTACAGACAGGTCAAGAAGGATGAGGAGGGATAACTTACCACGGTCACAGTTACATAGGATATCATTTGTGACTTTGATAAGGGCCATTTCAGTACTGTGGAAGGAGTGGAAACCTGATTGGAGGGGTTCAAACATGGAATGCTGGAAAGATGGGCATGGATTTGGGAGGCGACAACATATTAAAGGACTTTGGAAAGGAAAGGGAGGTTGGAGATGGGGCGATAGTTTGCAAGGACAGAGGGGTCACGGGTGGGTTTTTTGAGGAGGGGGGTAATGACAGCAGCTTTGAAGGGAAGGGGGACAGTACCTGAGGAGAATCTTCAGAGATTCCCAGAGAATCTTCAGAGCCCCACTCAAAGAGAATGAAGGCTACATAGAATTACATAGAATTTTACAGCACAGGAACAGGCCATTCAGCCCAACAGGCCTATGCTGGTGTTTATGTTCCACACGAGCCTCCTCCCATCTTACTTCATCTCACCCTATCAACATATCCTTCTATTCCTTTCTCCCTCATGTACTCATCCAGCTGCCCCTTAAATGCATTTGACTCAACCACTCCATGTGGTAGCAAATTCCACATTCTCACCTCTCTCTAAGTAAAGATGTTTCTCCTGATTTCCTTATTGGATTTATTAGTGGCTGTCTTATATTTATGGCCCCTAGTTTTAGACTCCCCCACAACTAGTTTGACCTTTCTGATATACATTATTATCTCTGATACTTAAATGATGTCTCTGTGCACAATTGATGCAAGGGTTGACTTCGAATATTTACAGCCCTGATGTATATAACCGTTTCTACTAGTTGCAATTTCATGATATCATTCAAATTGCCAATCCAACATTTTTTTTGGATCTTCCATGAACTGTTTGAAGTCCTTGTTGAATGGTAGGTCCCAGAGGAACTAATAATTGACAGGAAAGGTCATTGCAACTTACAACAATTTTAAAGTCAGGGCTTGGCTTAAATTCAACATGCATTTTTAATATTTTTGATTAAAATGCAATGATGCAGTCTCTTTTGCTCATCCCTGTGAGAGCAATACAAATTCAACAGATGTTATTGATGAGAGAAATTAACTAAAGATCAACTGCATATGGAGAAAATAAATAGCACAATACAAAGAAAGGGAATATAATGGGATGACAATGTACTCTCAAAGGGATCAGCATCTGCAAAAACTTCTCTTCTGGATTCAGCTCATTACTTTTAGTACATGAAATAAAGAACTGACTTTGTAAATGAGTCCTTATTTCCCATTTCTTGCTCCCCTTGAGAACCATTAAGTTAAATGCTTGTGCACTTTACGGAAAGTTTGTTTCAAAAGTATGTTTATTTGTTAAGTAAGTTTACTTTTCATGTGCCTGTTCTTCCAGCAGAAAATGGTTGCCAAAAAAATCATGTTGGGCATAGGTGTAACTTTGTGGCAAATAACACCATATTAAATACTGTAAGGTAAATTATCACGTTACTTATTAAAGGAAACAAAAAATACTTTGCAATACCCTTCTATGTGCTACATAATGGTAGCCTTGATGTTATACATAGAAATACATAAAAGTTACAACATGGAAACAGGTCATTTGGTGCAACCAGTCTGTGTCAGTGTTTACCCTCCACATCAGTAAGTAGTTCTAATCACATTTACCCACTCTGTTCTCACATCCCTTCAATCCCTATTCCTTCCTCCACCTATCCAATCTAATCTTGAATGTTGCCATAGTTTCTGCCTTAACCACTAACCTGGAAGTGAAACCCACAGCCTCACGACTCTCTGTGTGAAGAAGTTTCTCCTTATAAAGTGAAGGGCAAGGCTGGTAGAAGTAGGGAACCTTGGATGACTCGGGAGATTGAGGCCCTAGTCAAAAAGAAGAAGGAGGCATATGACATGCATAGACAGCTGGGATCAAGTGGATCCCATGAAGAGTATAGAGATTGCCGGAGTAGAGTTAAGAGAGAAATCAGGAGGGCAAAAAGGGGAAATGAGATTGCTTTGGCAGATAAGGCGAAGGAGAATCCAAAGAGCTTCTACAAATACATAAAAGGCAAAAGAGTAACTAGGGAGAGAGTAGGGACTCTTAAGGATCAACAAGGTCATCTATGTGCGGAACCACAAGAGATGGGTGAGATCCTAAATGAATATTTCACATCGGTATTTATGGTTGAGAAAGGCATGGATGTTAGGGAACTTGGGGAAATAAATAGTGATGTCTTGAGGAGTGTACATATTACAGAGAGGGAGGTGCTGGAAGTCTTAACGCGCATCAAGGTAGATAAATCTCCGGGACCTGATGAAATGTATCCCAGGACGTTATGGGAGGTTAGGGAGGAAATTGCGGGTCCCCTAGCAGAGATATTTGAATCATCGACAGCTACAGGTGAGGTGCCTGAAGATTGGAGGGTAGCAAATGTTGTGCCTTTGTTTAAGAAGGGCGGCAGGGAAAAGCCTGGGAACTACAGACCGGTGAGCCTGACATCTGTAGTGGGTAAGTTGTTAGAGGGTATTCTGAGAGACAGGATCTACAGGCATTTGGAGAGGCAGGGACTGATTAGGAACAGTCAGCATGGTTTTGTGAGAGGAAAATCATGTCTCACGAATTTGATTGAGTTTTTCGAAGGGGTAACCAAGAAGATAGATGAGGACTGTGCAGTAGACGTGGTCTACATGGACTTTAGCAAAGCCTTTGACAAGGTACCGCATGGTAGGTTGTTGCATAAGATTAAATCTCACGGGATCCAAGGTGAGGTAGCCAATTGGATACAAAATTGGATTGACGACAGAAGACAGAGGGTGGTTGTAGAGGGTTGTTTTTCAAACTGGAGGCCTGTGACCAGCGGTGTGCCTCAGGGATCGGTGCTGGGTCCGCTGTTATTTGTTATTTATATTAATGATTTGGATGAGAATTTAGGAGGCATGGTTAGTAAGTTTGCAGATGACACCAAGATTGGTGGCATTGTGGACAGTGAAGAAGGTTATCTAGGATTGCAACAGGATCTCGATAAATTGGGCCAGTGGGCCGATGAATGGCAGATGGAGTTTAATTTAGATAAATGTGAGGTGATGCATTTTGGTAGATCGAATCGGGCCAGGACCTACTCCGTTAATGGTAGGGCGTTGGGGAGAGTTATAGAACAAAGAGATCTGGGAGTACAGGTTCATAGCTCCTTGAAAGTGGAGTCACAGGTGGATAGGGTGGTGAAGAAGGCATTCAGCATGCTTGGTTTCATTGGTCAGAACATTGAATACAGGAGTTGGGATGTCTTGTTGAAGTTGTACAAGACATTAGTAAGGCCACACTTGGAATACTGTGTACAGTTCTGGTCACCCTATTATAGAAAGGATATTATTCAACTAGAAAGAGTGCAGAAAAGATTTACTGGGATGCTACCGGGACTTGATGGTTTGACTTATAGGGAGAGGTTGAATAGACTGAGACTTTTTTCCCTGGAGAGTAGGAGGTTTAGGGGTGATCTTATAGAAGTCTATAAAATAATGAGAGGCATAGATAAGGTAGATAGTCAAAATCTTTTCCCAAAGGTCGGGGAGTCTATAACGAGGGGGCATAGATTTAAGGTGAGAGGGGAGAGATACAAAAGGGTCCAGAGGGGCAATTTTTTCACTCAAAGGGTGGTGAGTGTCTGGAACGAGCTGCCAGAGGCAGTAGTAGAGGCGGGTACAATTTTGTCTTTTAAAAAACATTTGGACAGTTACATGGGTAAGATGGGTATAGAGGGATATGGGCCAAGTGCAGGCAATTGGGACTAGCTTAGTGGTATAAACTGGGCGACATGGACATGTTGGGCCGAAGGGCCTGTTTCCATGTTGTAAACTTCTATGATTCTATGATTCTATGATTCTACCCTCTGTTCTAAATCTCTTATATTTAATCTTATATCTATATCCCCTTTTTCTAGACCCCTCAATCACTGTAAACGGTCTGTTTCTATCTACTCTGTCCCATCCCTTCATAATTTTCAACACCCTTATCAAATTATTCCATAATCTCATCTGTTCCAATGAAAACAGCCTCAATTTTTCTAGTCTTTCTTCATATTTGTATTTCCTCTAACCAGGTAGCATCCAAGTGAATCTGCACTGTATCCTTTCTAATACCTCAACATCCAGCCTATCATGTGGAGTGCAAAATTGCATGCAGTACTCCAACTGTGGTCTTATTAAGGTTTTATATAGATTCATCATTACATCTCAGCTTTTATATTCTACAACTCTTGCAAAAAAAACTAAGTATTCCATTAGGTTTTTTAACAAGCTTAACCATTTGAGGTGCTGATTTTAATGTCTTGTGAACCTGAACCCCCAAATCCCTCTGCTCTTCCACATCACCTATTCAAGGTACAATTACTACTTTTTTTTTACCAAATGTACCAACTCACATTAACTAGCATTGAATTCCGTCTGCCACAGTTTTGCCTATTTCATCACCTTATCAATATTCTCGTGCAGTTCCCTTTGGTCCTCAGTATTATTTATAATGGAGGCACTTTTCAGGGCCTTCACCAAGCGGGAATTGGGCAGTAATACTCCAAAAATCTTGGTGCTTCCTCTCCAGTCACGGCCAATTTGACTGTTCCTGGAAATGGGTGTCCAAAGTGCCCGCTTGTTTCCGGGATGGGGTGGGGGGCTACTTTAAATAGGCAATTGGGGTCCTACACCATTTGTAGGATTCCAACACAATTTCAGGTAACAAGGGGTTGATTGTGTGCCATGCTTGTGCTACCCATTGATACCAGGCATTGAGCAGCTTAAAAAGGGACTGCTGCTGGCCGCATAGAAAATATGGCCAGAAATGCTGTGGCAGTGATTTTTGAGAGGTCAGGAGGAGCATGAATGCTCCTTCTGGTGCCACAGAAGGCTTTTCACCCTCTGCCAACCCATCTCCATCACCCCTCCCCCCTCAGCAGAGAATTCTTTCTTCTCACCCCCAACCCATTACTTCTGATTTCCATGGAGGACCCCCAAATTTCCTGTCCTTCTTCGCAGCTCGCTAAGAACATAGGAAGATGAGAGCATAAGAAATAGGAGCAGGAGTAAGCCGTATGGCCCCTCGAGCCTACTCTGTCATTCAATAAGATCATGGCTGATCTGCAACCTCAACTCCATTTTCCCACCCGATCCTCATATCCCTTGATTCCCCTTGAGCCTTGAATATACTCAACGATTCAGCATCCACAGCCCTCTAGGGTAGAGAATTTCAAATATTCACAACCCTCTGAGTGAAGAAATTCCTCCTCATCTCAGTCTTAAATGGCCGACCCATTATCCTGAGACAATGCTCCCTAGATCTAGACTCTCCAGCCGAAGGAAACAACCTCTCAGCATCTAACCTGTCAAGCCCCCTCAGAATCTTTTTTTAAAATTCATTCATGGGATGTGGGTGTCGCTGGCAAGGCCAGCATTTATTGCCCATCCCTAATTGTCCTTGAGAAGGTGGTGGTGAGCCGCCTTCTTGAACCGCTGCAGTCTGTGTGGTGAAGGTACTCCCACAGTGCTGTTAGGAAGGGAGTTCCAGGATTTTGACCCTGCGACAATGAAGGAACGGCAATATATTTCCAAGTCGGGATGGTGTGTGACTTGGAGGGGAACGTGCAGGTGGTGGTGTTTCCATACTCCTGCTGCCCTTGTCCTTCTAGGCGGTAGAGGTCGTGGGTTTGGGAGGTGCTGTTGACGAGGCCTTGGTGAGTTGCTGCAGTGCATCTTGTGGGTGATACACACTGCAGCTATGGTGCGCCGGTGGTGAAGGGAGTGCATGTTTAGGGTGGTGGTTGGGGTGCCAATCAAGCGGGCTGCTTTGTTATGGATGGGGCCGAGCTTCTTCAGTGTTGTTGGAGCTGCACTCATCCAGGCAAGTGGAGAGTATTCCATCACACTCTTGACTTGTGCCTTGTAGATGGTGGAAAAGTTTTGCGGAGTCAGGAGGTGAGTCATTCGCTGCAGAATACCCAGCCTCTGACCTGCTCTTGTAGCCATAGTATTTATGTGACTGGTCCAGTTAAGTTTCTGGTCAATGGTGACCCCCAGGATGTTGATGGTGGGAGATTGGGCGATGGTAATGCCGTTGAATGTCTAGGGGAGATGGTTAGACCCCCACTTGTTGGAGATGGTCATTGCCTGGCATTTGAGTAGCGCGAATGTTACTTTGCACTTATCAGCCCAAGCCTGGATGTTGTCCAGGTCTTGCTGCATGCGGGCACGGACTGCTTCATTTTCTGAGGGGTTGTGAATGGAACTGAACACTGCAATCATCAGCGAACATCCCCACTTCTGACCTTATGATGGAGGGAAGGTCATTGATGAAGCAGCTGAAGATGGTTGGGCCTAGGACAATGCCCTAAGGAACTCCTGCAGAGATGTCCTGGGGCTGAGATGATTGGCCTCCAACAACCACTATCATCTTCCTTTGTAGTAGGTATGACTACAGCCATGGATTCCCATTGACTTCAATTTTACTAGGGCTCCTTGATGCCACACTCGGTCAAATGCTGCCTTGCATTCGCAACAAGGTAGATGAATTGACAGCACAAATAGAAGTAAATGGGTATGATCTAATTGCCATTATAGAGACGAGGCTGCAGGGTGACCAAGTCTGGGAACTGAATATTGAAGGATATTCCACATTTAGGAAAGACAGGCAAAAAGGAAAAGGAGGTTCCTTTTCCTTTTAATAAAGGATGAGATCAGTACAATAGTGAGAAAGGATCTTGGCTCAGAAGATCAAGGTGTAGAATCAGTTTGAGTGGAGCTAAGAAACAGCAAGGGGCAGAAAACATTGGTGTGAGTTGTTTATAGGTCACCAAACAGTAGTGGTAATGTAGGGCACAGTATAAAGCAGGAAATTAGAAGTGCATGTAACAAGGGTATTACAGTAATCATGGGGGACTTTAATCTACATATAAATTGGGCAAACCAAATTAGCACTAATACTGTGCAGGACGAATTCCTGGAATGTATACAAAATGGTTTTCTAGATCAGTATGTTGAGGAACCAAGTGGGGAACAGGCTTTTTTTGATCTAGTATTGTGCAATGAGAAGGGGTTAATTAATAATCTTGTTGTAAAGGAGCCCTGAGGGAAGAGTGACCATAATATGATAGAATTCTTCATTAAGTTTGAAAGTGATGTAGTTCAATCCAAAACCAGGGTCTTAAATCTAAACAAAGGAAATTACGAAGGTAAAGGCGCAAGTTGGCTATGGTTGATTGGAGAACCAGATTAAAAGGTATGACGGTAGACAGGCAATGGCTAGCATTTAAAGAATTAATACATAATTTGCAACAAATACATATTCCTTTTAAGGCACAAAAAACCAACAGGACAAGTGGTCTAACCATGGCTAATAAGAGACATTAAAGATAGTATTAAATCAAAGAAAGAATCAAAGTTGCCAGAAAAAGCAGTAAGCCTGAGGATTGGGAGCATTTTAGAATTCAACAAAGGAGGACCAAGAAATTGATAGAGAAAGGGAAAATAGAATATGAGAGTAAACTAGCGAGAAACATAAAAACGGATTGTAAAAGCTTCTAGAGGTATGTAAAAATGAAAAGACTGGCGAAGGCAAATATGGGTCCCTTACAGACAGAGACGGGAGAATTTACAATGGGGAATAAAAAAATGGCAGAGAAATTAAACAAATACTTTGGGGCCGATTTTCGGGTGACGGAGCTGGTGCATTGGGGATGGCGGGGCTCCGAAAATCGTTAAAATGCTGACTTCCGGGTTCCCCAGTGACGCGTCCGGGTGCGCGCGCGCCTCCCGAATGCGGGTGTCCCACCGGCAATTAAAGCCGGCAGGATGATAATTTGCATAGTTTCTCTGATAGTCGAAGTACTTGAACTACTTGATTGACTAGATATTTTGGCAGGGGTGCGATTTTGAAGGATCCTCAGCGTGTTTCCTGTGCTGTGGGAAACACTCCCTGTTGCAACAGACATGTTCCAGCCAGCAGCCAGTGGAAGATGCAAATACTTATTTGACAGGAGGGGAGAAAACGTCATTTATTGCAGCAGGGCACTCTGTCACTTCAGACAAAGTTTTGGCTGCAAGACCTCAAAATTCTTACTTTCCATCCAGAACTCTGCTGTGCAAACATATTTAACTACTTTGCGGACCCCCTCAAACTCAAACCGTCAGGATAGGGGGTGCCATAGCTGCATTCACCACTTCATCCGAGGACGAGCAACATCACCAGCCTCACCAGGCATGCCGTCAAGTGCATAAGGCAGGTCACTGACGGCTTGTTTCGCAGGGCCTCGCGCTACGTCAACTTCCCCATGGATGACCTCAGCCAGACGGAGAGGGCAGTGGGATTCCACTCTGTGGCTGGCTTCCCATGGGTGCAGGGTGTAATCGATTGCACCCATATAGCAATACGAGCAACTCCACACGAGCCAGGACCATTCATCAACGGGAAGAGCTATCACTCCATCAACACTCAGCTCGTTTGTGACCATCGCAAGAGATTCCTTCACATGTGCACCAGATACCCTGGCAGCTGCCATGATTCCTTCATCCTCCAGGAGTCCAACATCCCGCCCCTCTTCCACGCACTGAACACTCGTAAGGACTGGCTCCTCGGGGATGAGAGGTACCCTCTGCACACGTGGTTCATGACACCTCTGAGGAACCCCACCACCAAGCAACAGCGTCGATATAACGACAGCCACATCGCTACCAGGTCTACAATTGAGCATGCTATAGGGCTGCTCAAGATGCGATTCAGGTGCCTTGATCATTCAGGGGGAGCGCTTCAATACGCACCAGATAGAGTGGGATGCATTATAGTTGTGTATTGTGCCCTGCACAACATGGCACAACAGAGAGGGGTGCCACTTGAGGAGGCCCCATCTGCATCTGCCACCCACATTGAGGAGGAAGAGGAGGAGGAGGCAGAGGCAGAGGAGGAGCAGGAGCAACCCATGGGCAGAACAGTGGCTCACCTGGCTGCTCGTGAGGCCAGGGAGTCACTGATATGTGAACAGTTCTCCTAACATCAGACAGTGTGAAGAGTCCAGTCCTCACCACCTGGATAGAGCAGCGGCCACACCAGCCCCCCACCCCCCTGCACAAAACAGTCCAGCAACTACACATACGCCCACCGTAGAGTCACCCAATAGGTGGCATCAAGTGTGGGCATTCATGGTGAACCTCATTAAAGGGCCTTATTACAGAAGCCAGTCAAGCATGGCCAAGATGTGGCAATAGTGGTGACAATAATAATATTTAATGTGAGTTTAACAAAAAGCAAACATAAATAAAAAACGTGACCCAACCATCAAACACCATTGCGCACCCCCTTCACGTTTACAAAACTTTTGTCTTTCGCTTCCGATAACTTCTACGTGGTACATCCCCTGTGGCTGCATGTTGCTCTTGTTCATGCCCTGATCGATTAGATGCTTTGGGCCTATGGCCTCACGGTTTTGGTGCCCGTGAGGGCCCTCCAAAGACTGCTCCACCTGCCCATTTGCAGAGGCAGACTCGGCCACCTGGAGAGGAGGCAGCATTGCGGGTACTAGTTGAGAGGGGGGCAACAGGTGAGATGTGGGGCCGCCTTGAGTGACGTTCCCACTTCCATGTCCCCTTTCGCCATCATCCCTCTCCTACCACTCTGCTGGACGATGGTTTGGAGGACATGTGTTAAGCCTAGTAAGGCCAGTGCTAGTGTATCTGCCTGCCTGTTTAAGGCGGAAGAATGTTGTTCATCCTGAGTCTGAACGGCCGTTGTCAGGGCCTGAATCGACTCAGTTGTGAGCAATGCTTGAAGCTCCATGGAGGCTAGCCTCCCCTCCATCGCAGACATTCCCGCACTTACCTGTGACACTATCTCAGAGATGCCCTCACGTCCCTGTGACAGTATCTCAGAGATTCCTTCCCGCACCTGTGTCACCATTCCACTCATGCAGGAGTTGGACTCCTCCATCCTCTGTGCAATTGTGGAGAGTGCACGTGGCACCTGTTCCGGCACCTCGCAAATGTGCTGCTGCCTCTCAATCATTTACCTTGGTCCCCAGGGTTAAACATCTGTGTCCAGCTGAGCAGGGCCTGGAAAGGAGTGCTCCCACTAGCGCAGACTCTCCATAGCTGCCCATGCCACCAGTGTCTGCTCGTACTCACAAGTGTGTGGTGACTCACCATGTGCGACCCCAACTAACTGTGGACTAGGACCCACCGAGGTGTGTGTATCTGCGCTGGTGGATGGCTCGCTCAGGTATGACGATGCACCCTCAGAAGCCGACAGGTCCACTGAGGAATCACCCTCCGCCGTCACAGTGGCGCTGAAGACCCTGTAAGAGAATAGAAGGTAATATTAAGCATGATCACAGATGTGTCATGTTGCGATGAGCATACTGAGGTGCTGTGTGTGCTGAATGTTAAAGTACTGTCACCAGACGTTTGTCGGGTGCCGGTCTCGGTGTCCCCAAAGGACAGGCCCTCAAGGGTGCAGCTCAGCTCCAGTGCCTCCTGCTCTGCGTCTGTGAGGATGACTATCTGTTGCAGACCCCCTCCGAACCTCGCCCTCTCCCATGCATTCTGGGCTCTCTTCTCCTATAAGGGGAGAAAGTACAGTTGCGTGAGTGAGTGATTGTGATGTGGCCAACCGATGAATGCATTGGTTTGGTTGCGGCTGACCGTGAAAGAGATGCATCAGAGGGTGAGTATGAGACAGAGCCATGACGTTGTATGAGGATTGGGTTGAGTGGTAGTGGTGGGGTGAATAATGGGGAGGTGAGGAAGTGCTGAGGAAGTGCAGGTAAGTTGAAGATGAGCTTTGAGTGGGTGTGAGGAGTGATGTGACAGAGTAGTGTTGGCAGTGCAGAATAGTTGGGGGGTGGGGGTGGTGATGTGGAAGATAGAATGTAGGAGAATGAATAAGTGTATTCACTTTGGCTGACCTAGTTAGGTCATTGAAGCGCTTCCTGCACTAGATCCAGGTGTGGGAGATGTTGCTGCTTCTGGTGACCTCCTCTACCACCTCGAGCGGGCCTTCTTGGTGGCAGAAGCAGGCCACTTCCTCCTGTCCACCGGATAGAACACATCCCTCCTCATCCTCACCCCATCCAGTAGCACCTGGAGTGAGGCATCACTAAATCTCGGGGAGCAGCCTTTCCCCTGTACTGCTCCATTGTGCTGTGTGGGTGTTTGCTCCAGGAGCAGCCATTGGAGGACTGCCCCTTTAAGTAGAGCTCCTCCAGCTATCAGCCTGTGATGCGGGTGCACAGTCCGCCCACTGCGCAGCTTTCAGACGGCAAACCCGGAAGTCACATTAAGTGGCTCCAATTGACCCGTGATCGTGTGGGGAACAGACAGATTTTATTGGGCGGGTTACTCACGCGCCCAATCGCCTCCCCGCCCCCCCACCCCGCCCCGGCTGCCATCCCACCTCCCCGCTAATATCGAGGCCTTTGTGTCTGTCTTCATGGAAGAATTCACAAAATCCTCCCAGAAATATTAGAGAACCAAGGGTCTGGCGAAAATGAGGAACTGAAAGAAATTAGTATTAGTAAAAAAATAGTACGAGAGAAATTAATGGGACTGAAAGTCAATAAATCCCAAGGAGCTGATGATCTACATCCCAGGGTTTTGAAAGAGGTGACTATAGAGATAATGGATGCATTGGTTGTCATCTTCCAAAATTCTATAGATTCTGGAATGGTTCCTGCAGATTGGAGGGTGGCAAATGTAACCCCACTATTTAAGAAAGGAGGGAGAGAGAAAATAGGAAACTACAGGCCTGTTAGCTTAACATCAGTAGTAGGGAAAATGCTAGAATCTATTATAAAGGATGTGACAACAGGACACTTAGAAAATAATAATAGGATTTGGCAGAGCTAACATCGATTTATGAAAAGGAAATCATATTTGACAAACCTATTCGAGTTCTTTGAGGATGTAACTAGTAAAGTAGATAAGGGGGAACCTGTGAATGTGGTGTATTTGGATTTTCAGAAGGCTTTCGATAAGGTCCCACACAGGAGGTTGGTGAACAAAGTTAGAGCACATGGAATTGGGGGTGGATTGACGTGGATTGAGAATTGGTTAACAGACAGAAAACAGAGAGTAGGAATAAACGGGTCTTTTTCAGGTTGGCAGACTGTGACTAGTGGGGTACCACAGGGATTGTGCTTGGCCCCCAGCTATTCACAATTTATATTAATGATTTGGATGAGGGAACCAAATGTAATATTTCCAAGTTTGCTGATAACACAAAACTAGGTGGGAATGTGAGTTCCGAGAAGGATGCAAAGAAGCTTCAAGGGGATATTGACATGCTAAGTGAGTGGGCAAGAACATGGCAGATGGAATATAATGTGGAAAATTGTGAAGTTATCCACTTTGGTGGAAATACAGAGTATTTTTTAAATGGTAAGAGATTGGGAAATGTTGATGTACAAAGGGACCTGGATGTTCTTGTACATGAGTCACTGAAAGCAAACATGCAGGTGCAGCAAGCAATTAGGAAGGCAAATGGTATGTTGGCCTTTATTGCAAGAGGATTTGAGTACAGAAGTAAAGATGTCTTACTGCGATTATATAGGGCCTTGGTGAGACCACACGTGGAGTATTGTGTACAATTTTGGTTTCCTTACCTAAGAAAGGATATATTTACCATAGAGGGACTGCAATGAAGGTTCACCCGACTGATTCCTGGGATGGCGGGATTGTCGTATGAGGAGAGATTGGGTAGACTAGGCCTGTATTCTCTAGAGTTTAGAAGAATGAGAGGTGATCTCATTGAAACATACAAAATTCTTACAGGGCTCGACTGGGTAGATGCAAGGAGGATGTTTCCCCTGGCTGGGGAATCTAGAGCCAGGGTGTCACAGTCTCAGAATAAAGGGTAGGCCATTTAGGACTGAGATGAGGAGAAATTTCTTCACTCAGAGGGCGGTAAATCTTTGGAATTCTCTACCCCAGAGGGCTGTGGAGGCTCAGTCATTGAGTACATTCAAAACAGAGATCAATAGATTTCTAGATATTAAAGGCATCAAGGGATAGGGCAATAGTGCAGGAAAATGGCGTTGAGGTAGAAGATCAGCCATGATCTTGTTGAATGGCGGAGCAGGCTCGAGGGGCCGGATGGCTTACTCCAGCTCCTATTTCTTATGTTCTTACGCTCTTGATGTCAAGGGCAATCACTCTCACCCCACCTCTGGAATTCAGCTCTTTTGTCCATGTTTGGACCAAGGCTGTAATGAGGTCTGGAGCTGAGTGGTCCTGTCGGAACCCAGACTGAGCATCGGTGAACAGGTTATTGGTGAGTAAGTGCCACTTGATAGACTGTCGACGACACCTTCCATCACTTTGCTGATGATTGAGAGTAGACTGATGGAATGGTAATTAGCCAGATTGAATTTGTCCTGCTTTTTGTAGACAGGAAATACCTGGGCAGTTTTCCACTTTGTCGGGTAGATGCCAGTGTTGTAGCTGTACTGGAACAGCTTGGTTAGAGGCGCGGCTTGTTCTGGAGCACAAGTATGTTTCAATGAGATGTTCAAATGGAAATTGAGGCCTGGCCCTCGTAACAGTTTGGGTCTCTTGTGAAGGACATCAGGCAGGTTGATGCAGTGGCACTGCCTACCACTCATCCAATGTCCACACAAAGTGAAAATCGTCCCTATACTTCCTATTTTAGTATTGTCAGCAAATCTGGACAGCACTCCCTCTAGCCCTATATGCAAATCAATGATGTACGCAGTGAACAGGACCCATCCCACAGCAGGACCCTGTAGGACACTTCCACCCGTGCTGAGAAATTACCTTCAACTCCAACACTTTTAACCAGTTTTCAATCCAATTAGCTATCCTCCCACTAATTCCAAACCCTCCTTACCTCAGTAGTCTCCTGTTTGATACCTTGACCTTGAAAGTCCATGCACACCACATCCACTGCATTTCTTCTATCTACCATATCTGTCACCTCCTCTGGTCCTGTACTTTCTTAAATTGCTGTATTCTTTCATCACTAAATATTATAATACACTTCTGCTTCTTGCTAAATGTGCTGAATACATGCTGCAGAATGGAGATAACTGGCAGCTCAGAAAATAACAGTAAGACTGCCTGTTTTTATTACCCCATTAAAACAGGTGCATGGGAAGACATTAAAGAATGTCACATCAACCTTGTGGTGTGCAATGTCAGTACCCCTCCTCCAATTAGATTGTAGTCTATTAACTCTCTACATTTTGCAGTTGTGTTGCAAAAAAAAAAATTCCTGAAGATTCCTTGGAAGTAATGAAGATAAAGAACTCTATGGGGAAGAAAATTGGACATAGCTGCTTTACTAGGATCTGAGGTGGCCTCCCAAATAATGGAGAGGTTGCAGCATGATAAATGATGATATAGGCTGAGACAATTTTATACAATATATCAACCTACACCTTATTGCTCCACTCTAGTCAATCAGCAGTAAACACCTTTTACAATGTGCTTGACCCTTAGAGCACAAAGAACCCTAAGACATCTATCAACATAGTTAAAGTCTGGAATTTATTATAAAGGAAATCCCATACCCACTGGGCTACAGGTTGAACTAGTTACAAATTCATTTCAAATTAGAGCCCTCTGTACTGCTGAGGTCAACCAGCCCACCTCACACAAAGTGCCAAAAGAGCAGGATCACAAGTTAAGACTTTAACCCTTTCAGGACACACATCTTTTACTGGTTCATTTGAAGAATTGCTTCTTTTTTGGTTTCTCTTAAATGGGTATATTTTCCACTGCTAGCGCTCGAAGAGTTTGGCGTTAAAAGGGCAGAATATTGAATGGAAAGCACTGGCAGAATCAGATGGTGGTTTTAGCACTACTCATATTTGCTACACCGTGAAAAAGAGACTAGTGTTAACATACTGCTATTAGAGCTTATTATTGGCTCTTAATGCTGATTAGTGCTGTTTTCTGTTCAGTGTGATAAATTCTCCATTAGCATCCGTTGTTCCTGACCTGAGTTGGAGTTGTCAGGTAAACATCCCAGTGAGTATTACAATTGAAATATTGCTAGCCTGCTTTGCCACAGGGCACAAAGCACAGGGTGGGAGTGAAAGCTTCATCGAACACTCACAACCACTTGTACCAACTTGGGTTCAGTGCCATCCAAAAATACCATGGTGTACATAAATTGAAACGGCTTTCATTCTTTTAATGTGCAGATATCATGCAACTCCTACCTTGTGCACATTAATGCTCATTTCCTTCGGAGCACCCATGATTCATACATCCTGTGGCAATCACATGTTATCAAACCATGCCAAGAGAAGGGAAGTCTTGGTGGTTCACTGCTGGGAAACAATGCCTGTACATCACAACTGTGAATCATGGCAATGACCAGAGACAATTCTAATTCTGACATGAATCTCAACCTGTGCACTGGGACTGAGGTGCTATACAATGAAGCCCATGCCAGGATCTGTATGCCGTTCAAGCAGGCCTTCAGCATGCAGTTACCGAGCAAGAGGAGAAGGAGCCAGGACAATTCCTGAAGAAAAACGACCACTGGCAGCACAAGAACAATGGCATCAATTGACAGCTTTTTCCTTCAAGCTGTGACATTTGTCTCAGATGCAATGATATCCATCCTATCTGTTCACACTTTACCAGTAGCTCATCATCATGAGCATGTGCTGATAACCCTTGGTGCTTACAGAATGGACATAGACAGTATGACGTATTAATTTGTCTTTACTTAACTGTAACAGACATTATTGTGCATGTCCATTAATGTGTCCATATGCATCTATACTTTTAATGGAGTATATGTAAATAAGTGTGATGAATGAAAGGTGTATTTATGTTTAAAAATTTGTGTCTAATGTAACTGAAATGGGTGCCGGTAAATGAATGGTTGATTTAAATTGATTGTATTATGTAGCCATTGTGCTCCTGTGATTATAGTGTTCCTTCTGAAATCTGTGAATTGCAATCTGGGGGTGTGCCAGTGGCTGATGGCTCTGAAACACTGCTACCTACTTATAAGGAAGCAGAAGGCCCTCTGCCTCTGGTAGACAGCAAGGCTGATGTACTAGCATCAGTCCCAAGAACTTTCTGAGACATATTGGGATATAAATTCATCTTGGGCTTCAATGGAAAAGAAAATCAGGCAGCCGCTCATTTTGCACTACAGCCCAAGGCAAATTTATACTCCGTTATCCTTATATTTAAGCAGTCAGAGGCGTGTTCTACAAATACTTATGCTGGGCTTTGTGTTTCCACTTTAATTAGCTTAATTGTGGGGTTGTTCTCCTTAGAGCAGAGAAGGTTAAGAGGAGATTTGATAGAACTGTTCAAAATCATGAAGGGTTTACATAAAGTATATAAAGAGAAAATGTTCCCCTTGGTGGAAGGGTCGAGAACCAGAGGATACAGATTGAAGGTGAATGGCAAAAGGGCCAAAGGCAACATGAGGAAAAACTTTATTAACGCAGTGAGTAGTTATGATCTGGAATGTGCTGCCTGAAAGGGTGGTGGATGCAGATTCGATCGTGGCTTTCAAAAAGGAATTGGATAAATACTTGAAGGAAAAAAATTTGCAGGGCTATGGGGAAAGAGTGGGGGAATGGGACTAACTGGATTACTCTCACAAAATGCCAGTATGGGTTCGATGGGCTGAATGCTTTCCTTCTGTGCTGTAACCATTCTATGACTCTATGATTCTACGCAGCATTAGCACTAACCTGAAAGGCAACTGTCACATCCTACATGCTGTCTTGCCTCACACATCAGAAAGATATGTCAAAACAAGAGGCACTGCTCTGCAACACAGAACAATGCACCTGTATCAACTAATAGAATCCTTGCTTATGAGTCATCTGTAAGTCAAAGCGGGTCCTGTAACTTCCAGGATTTTGTCAATGAAGACTTCCATAGCTGCAGTGAGTGCATAAATATGAGATGTG